>NW_027507785.1:335008632-335170708 GCF_037356315.1 Lithobates pipiens
TCCTTGTAGAGACCGGCAGCCAATGAAGAGATTTTAAAATTGGAGTGATATGCTCATGCTTCCGCACTCTCATTAGGATCCTCGCTGCAGAGTTTTGAACGTATTGCAACCTCTGCATGCTCTTTCTCGGAATCCCAATGAGAAGTGCGTTGCAATAATCCAGCCTGGAGGAGACAAAGGCATGAATCAATCTTTCAGCATCGGAAAAAGAAAGGATAGGACGAAGTTTAGAGATATTACGAAGGTGGTAGAAAGAAGTCTTGCATACTTGATTTATATGAGCTTCAAAAGTGAGTTGGGAATCCATTTTTACACCAAGATTAGTGACAACAGACGAAACTGGAATTTTAGAGCCTGAAAAGGCAATACTTGTTATCAGCGATGATTTAATCTGGTGAGATGTTCCAATCATAATAAACTCAGTTTTGGAGCTATTTAGTTGCAAGAAATTTTGTTCCATCCACTCCTTTATCTCCTCCAGACAGGCGGTAAGGACTGATAGGGGTGACTGCACTGAAGGAGTTTCAGCTGCAGCTTTTACATAAAGCTGTGTATCATCAGCATAACAATGGAAAGAAATATTATAACGATTTATAATATGGCCCAAGGGAGTAAGATATAGAATAAATAAAATCGGGCCAAGCACTGACCCTTGGGGAACTCCGCAGGTAACCACATGCGGTTTAGATTTAAAATGACCCAATGTAGTTTGTTCAATCCTATCTGTAAGATATGACTCGAACCAACTGAAGGCTAAATTTTTTAGTCCAACATTATCACGAAGACTATCTAAAAGAATGCCATGATCGACAGTGTCGAACGCAGCTGACAAATCCAACATAATAAGTAAAGACGGAGAACCGGCATCAGATGACATAAGAAGATCATTTGTAACCCGAACAAGAGCGGTCTCCGTACTATGAGCAAAACGAAAGCCTGATTGAAATTTTTCAAAAAGGCTGTTATGCTTGAGATGATCCTGAAGATGACTTGCAACTGCTTTCTCAAGTACCTTAGATAAAAAGGGAAGATTAGAAATAGGCCTATAATTAGAAAGGACTTCCGGATCAAAAGTGGATTTTTTAAGCAGTGGTCTAATAACAGCACTTTTTAAAATGGAAGGAACATGGCCAGTTCGAAAAGAGTAATTAACAACAGCAGTAATCAATGGACTTAAAACTAAAACATACGTTTTTACCAGTGGAGTTGGAAAAGGATCCAAGGAACAGGTTGTGGGCTTCATTCGCTTAACAATACCCTGTACCTCTTCCAATGACACCTCTGGTAAATGATCCATTTGTCGGGGCACAAAACAGTTTAAATGGACAGTTTGAGCCAAAGGACCAGACAGAGAGGAACGGATATGATCAATCTTGGATCTAAAAAAATCCATAAATTCATTACACCGCTTATCATTTTCTTCACACAAATAGTTTCTTTTGGTGATATGTAATCACTCCCGGGGGTTTTTATTTTTTCCTAAAAAAAGAAAAAAAAATCGTAGTTTCTGTCAGTAAATTTTGTAAATAAGTAATTTTTCTCCTTCACTGATGGGCACTGATAAGGCGGCACAGATGAGGAGGCACTATTATGCTGCACTTAAGGTGGCACTGATTGGGCACTGGTGGGCACAGATAGGCGGCAGTGATGAGCATTGATGGGCAGCACTGATAGCCTGCACTGACTTCACTAATGGCCACTGATTGCTGGCACTTGTGGGTACAGATTGGTGGAAATTGTGGGCACTGATTGCTGGCAGTGGTGGGTACAGATTGGTGGAAATTGTGGGCACTGATTTCCGGCACTGCTGGGTACAGATTGGTGGAAATTGTGGGCACTAATTGCTGGCAATGGTGGGTACAGTTTAGTGGAAATTGTGGGCACTGATTGCTGGCAGTGGTGGGTACAGATTGGTGGAAATTGTGGGCACTGATTGCTGGCACTGGTGGGTACAGATTGGTGGAAATTGTGGGCACTGATTGCTGGCACTGGTGGGTACAGATTGGTGGAAATTGTGGGCACTGATTGCTGGCACTGGTGGGCACTTAATTGTAATCAGTGTCCCTGATTACATACCTAGCTGTCCCCTGTGAGGAGATGCCGCTGATCGGCTCTCCTCTCCTCTGTCAGTGTGAGGAGCGCAGATCACATGGTTAATGGGCCGTACACCTATGTAAGACTGGAGGGGAGGAGCCATACACCTGTGTATGACTGGAGGGGAGGAGCCGTACACCTATGTAAGACTGGAGGGGAGGAGCCATACACCTGTGTATGACTGGAGGGGAGGAGCCAGTACACTTGTGTAAGACTGGAGGGGAGGAGCCGTACACCTGTGTATGACTGGAGGGGAGGAGCCAGTACACTTGTGTATGACTGGAGGGGAGGAGCCAGCCAGTACACTTGTGTAAGACTGGAGGGGAGGAGTCAGTACACCTGTGTAAGACTGGAGGGGAGGAGCCGTACACCTGTGTAAGACTGGAGGGGAGGAGCCATACACCTGTGTATGACTGGAGGGGAGGAGCCAGTACACTTGTGTATGACTGGAGGGGAGGAGCCAGCCAGTACACTTGTGTAAGACTGGAGGGGAGGAGTCGGTACACCTGTGTAAGACTGGAGGGGAGGAGCTGGTACACCTGTGTAAGACTGGAGGGGAGGAGCCGGTACACCTGTGTAAGACTGGAGGGGAGGAGCCGATACACCTGTGTAAGACTGGAGGGGAGGAGCTGGTACACCTGTGTAAGACTGGAGGGGAGGAGCCGGTACACCTGTGTAAGACTGGAGGGGAGGAGCCGATACACCTGTGTAAGACTGGAGGGGAGGAGCCGGTAGACCTGTGTAAGACTGGAGGGGAGGAGCAGTACACTTGTGTAAGACTGGAGGGGAGGAGCAGTACACTTGTGTAAGACTGGAGGGAGGGAGCAGTACACTTGTGTAAGACTGGAGGGGGGGAGCCGGTACACCTGTGTAAGACTGGAGGGGGGGAGCCGATACACTTGTGTAAGACTGGAGGGGAGGAGCCGGTAGACCTGTGTAAGACTGGAGGGGAGGAGCCGTACACCTGTGTATGACTGGAGGGGAGGAGCCAGTACACTTGTGTATGACTGGAGGGGAGGAGCCAGCCAGTACACTTGTGTAAGACTGGAGGAGAGGAGTCAGTACACCTGTGTAAGACTGGAGGGGAGGAGCCGTACACCTGTGTAAGACTGGAGGGGAGGAGCCATACACCTGTGTATGACTGGAGGGGAGGAGCCAGTACACTTGTGTATGACTGGAGGGGAGGAGCCAGCCAGTACACTTGTGTAAGACTGGAGGGGAGGAGTCGGTACACCTGTGTAAGACTGGAGGGGAGGAGCTGGTACACCTGTGTAAGACTGGAGGGGAGGAGCCGGTACACCTGTGTAAGACTGGAGGGGAGGAGCCGATACACCTGTGTAAGACTGGAGGGGAGGAGCCGGTAGACCTGTGTAAGACTGGAGGGGAGGAGCAGTACACTTGTGTAAGACTGGAGGGGAGGAGCAGTACACTTGTGTAAGACTGGAGGGAGGGAGACGGTACACCTGTGTAAGACTGGAGGGGGGAGCCGGTACACCTGTGTAAGACTGGAGGGGGGAGCCGGTACACCTGTGTAAGACTGGAGGGGGGAGCCGGTACACCTGTGTAAGACTGGAGGGGGGAGCCGGTACACCTGTGTAAGACTGGAGGGGGGAGCCGATACACCTGTGTAAGACTGGAGGGGGTACTCCATGATGGGGGTGACAATGCAGGGAATAGATCGATGTACAATGAGTTCCATTTTAGCAAAACATTTCTCAGTGTCACATACAAGGAACCCAGCATAGAATGCTGCCCTCTGCTGCCCCCAGTGGCCGATCCCTGACCCCGCCTGACCCACCCCAACCTGGGCAAACTCCGCTGACCCTCCCGGTTCCCAAGAACTCTTGTAGAAGTTCTCACCAAACAAAGCGCTGACTTTCTCCTTGTCAATAAAGAGTTGGCACTACAACTAATCCAATACAAAGTGTTCTGACCACATCTAATCTCCTTCCTCCTTACACCGAGTATTCATACAACACACAACTACCAAGACAAACACAGAGCCGGCTATGAGAACCACCATGGCTGATAGGCAGAGAACAGAGCGTGGATTAGTCCCCGGCCCGACCTGCACTGACCACATCCGCCACTTTCTTCTGTCGGTGCAGCAGAGCCCATCCCATGAATGGGGGAAGAGGGGGAAGAGGGGGAAGGAGCTACTGTAGGGTCACCCCATCCCTTCTGAGTTTTCATTTCCATGGGACAGATCTTTACCAAATGTTAATTAAAGTGGAACCCCATCTATAGAAATATTACCCATACATACCTTCCCCTATACATGCCCACCATATATACCTTCCCCTATACACGCCCATCATATATACCTTCCCATATACATACCTTCCCCTATACACGCCCCCCACATGTACCTTCCCCTATACATACCTTCCCATATACACACACCCATATATACCTTCCCATATACGTACCTGCCCCTATACACCCCCCATATATACCTTCCCCTATACATACCTTTCCCTATACACGCCCCCATATATACCTTCCCCTGTACATACCTTCCCCTATACACGCCCACCATATATACTTCCCCTATACATACCATTCCCTATACACGCCAACCATATATACCTTCCCATATACATACCTTCCCCTATACACTCCCCCCACATGTACCTTCCCCTATACATACCTTCCCCTATACACACACCCATATATACCTTCCCCTATACATACCTTCCCCTATACACACCCCCATATATACCTTCCCCTATACATACCTTCCCCTATACATGCCCCCATATATACCTTCCCCTATACATACATTCCCCTATACACGCTCACCATATATACCGTCCCCTATACATACCTTCCCCTATACACGCCAACCATATATACCTTCCCCTATACACGCCCCCACATGTACCTTCCCCTATACATACCTTCCCCTATACACACACCCATATATACCTTCCCCTATACATACCTTCACCTATACACACCCCCATACATACCTCCCCATACATACCTTTCCTTACATGCCCCTCATATATACCTTTCCTATACATGCTTCCATATATACCTTCCTCTATACATACCTTCCCCTATACATGCCCCCATATATACCTTCCCCTATATATGCCACCCATACATACTTTCCCCTATACATACCTCCCCCTATACATGCCCCCCATATATCCCCTATACATGTTCCCATATATACCTTCCCCTATATATGCCCCCATATATACCTTCTCCTATGCATGCCCCCATATATACCCTCCCCTATATATACCCCATATATACCTTCCCCTATACATACATTCCCCTATGCATGCCCCCATATATATCCTCCCCTATATATGCCCCATATATGCCTTCCCCTATACATGCCCCCATATATATCTTCCCCTGTACATGCCCCCATACATACCTTTCCTATACATGCTTCCATGTGTACTTTCCCCTATACATACCTTCCCCTATACATGCCCCATATATACCTTCCCCTATATATGACACACATACATACTTTCCCCTATACATACCTTCCCCTATACATGCCCCCCATATATCCCCTATACATGCCCCATATATACCTTCCCCTGTATATGCCCCATATATATACCTTCCCCTACAATGCCTTCCCCTATATATACACATTTCCCCTATAAATGTCTTTCCCCTATATATACCTTCTTATATATATATATATATATATATATATATATATATATATACATACATACATATATATATATATATATATATATATATATATACATACATATATATATATATATATATATATATATATATATATATATATATATATATATATATATATATATATATATATATATATATATATATATATATATATACACATTCCCCTACACATACATTTTCCTACATATACCTTCCCCCTATACATACCTTCCCCTATATATACCTTCCCTTATATATTCCTCCACCTATACATACCTTTCCCTAGACATACCTTCCCCTATATATACTTTCCCCTCTAAATACCTCCCCCTATATATACCTTCCCCTATACATGCCTTCCTCCTATATAAGCCTTCTTCCTATATAAGCCTTCCCCTATATATACATTCCCCTATAGACACATTCCCCCTATATATACCTTCCCTATATATACACACACACCTTTGCCTATAATATCTTCCCCATACATACCTTCCCCTATACATACACCTTTCCCTATACATACCTCCGGCTATATAACCTCCCCTATACATATCTTCTTCTATATATACCTTCCACAATACATACCCTACCTTCCCCATACATACCTCATCATATATTATACCTTCTCCTATAGATACCTTGCCCTATATACACCTTCCCCTATATATACACTTTGCTCTAATTCTACCTTCTCCTATACATATCTTGCCCTATATATACCTTCCCCTATACATACCTTCCCATATACATACCTTTCCTCATGCATACCTCTCCCTATATATACACCTTCCCCTACACCTACCTTGCTCTATACATACCTTCCACTATATATACCATCTCTTATACATACCTTCCCCTATCTCTATCTTCCCCTATACATACCTCAATGTTCACATAGACATCAGCTGCCCACACAGGGGGTTCCACCAACAACAACAGTCTTAGCAGTCCCTCTGGCTGAACTTTCAAGCTCCGCCGGCTCCCTTGGCTCACTTTAGTGGCAGCGCTCTGCTGCACAGCCAATCCTGGCCCCTGGATTGGGGTTCTCCTGACACCACGATAGGAGCCCACCTGACTCCTGGGACGAGACCTCCTGGCCCCTGGATTGGGTCTCCTCTGACCTCTGAGTGAGACCCCCTGGCCCCTGGATTGGGGTCTCTTCTGACCTCTGAGTGAGACCTCCTGGCCCCTGGATTGGGTCTCCTCTGACCTCTGAGTGAGACCTCCTGGCCCCTGGATTGGGTCTCCTCTGACCTCTGAGTGAGACCCCCTGGCCCCTGGATTGGGTCTCCTCTGACCTCTGAGTGAGACCTCCTGGCCCCTGGATTGGGTCTCCTCTGACCTCTGAGTGAGACCTCCTGGCCCCTGGATTGGGTCTCCTCTGACCTCTGAGTGAGACCTCCTGGCCCCTGGATTGGGGTTCTCCTGACACCACAATAGGAGCCCACCTGACTCCTGAGTGAGACCTCCTGTCCCCCACACTGGGAACTCTGAGCTCTCCTCAGGTTTGAGTATATAATGACCCAGCACACAGGCTGCAGGCATTTGGTAAAATCCAGACACAGGATTGAGGGTTCCGTCCCACCCAACACACTATGGAACCTTCACCCTCCAGGGCCCAATCCAGGTTTACAGGATCCAGAGAAAGCCAAGAAAACAGCCGGGCTCAGAAATGAATGTCTGGAACCACGCATTAACCCTTAATGTCAATCCTGTGCCACGTTCTCCGACATTTTCCTTCCCCCAGATACACCTTCACCTGCAGTCTACTTACCTGCATATATGCATACACTCAGCATGAAAAAAAAATCATTTTTGCTGCACCAGGTTCTATGCATGCTACAGATGCTCCACTTTACAGGTATTCTTATGCCCCGTACACACGAGCGGACTTTTCGACATCCAAACTCCGACGGACTGAGTCCGTCAGACTATCCGATCGTGTGTGGGCTGCAACGGACTTTAGCTTCGCTAAAGTCTGACGGACTTTAGAAATGGAACATGCTTCAAATTTTCCCGACGGAACTCCGCCGGACCCGATCCCCTTCGAAAAATTCGCTCGTGTGTGTGCTACTCCGACGGACTAAAACCGACGCTAGGGCAGCTATTGGCTACTGGCTATGAACTTCCTTATTCGAGTCGGGTCGTACGTCATCACGTTCGAATCCGTCGGAGTTTAGTGTGATCGTGTGTGGCCAAGTCCGTTCGGCCGAAAAGTCTGTCAGAACTCTGTCAGAACTCCGGCAGAACTCCTTTGGAAGTCTGTCGGACATAAGTCCTCTCGTGTGTACGGGGCATAAGGGGACCCCCATGATGTACTTTTTTGGGGAAGGGGGGGGTGGGGAGTGTCCCTGGATGGCAGTTTGGAAATGTGGTCACCCTACCTGAAAGCGAGCTACCCCACGTGTTACCAGCCCAGAAACCGAACTGTCAATGACCTCTCCCGGTCTCGTTCTAATGACTGGGATCTGTCTGGGGTGCTGTGATGTTCTCAGGAAGCTATGTACAGCCCCATGCCGGAAACTCCCACCAGCCATGATCTGCCTGCATTACATAGAGAAGCACAGAGACCCGGTGATGAAGTAAGTATAAAGTAAGGTATGCAATGGAAACAGGTTTTATTTTAAAAATATCATTATAATAACGAGGGGGCGGGGGGAGGGGGGCAGGGAAGGCAAAATACCAGAAAGATTGAACTTCAGCTGTAAGTCCAGCAATCCCACAGAGAGAAGTGATTTCCTCGGCTCACACCCCGGCCTTTTTCTCATTACTCATGAACAGTCCATGGTCATAGTCATGAAGGTCACGGCCAGGGATGGAGGTAGGGACACAGAGAGCGGTGCAAGGAGTCCAAGAAACCATCCCGCGCTTCCTCCCCAGAGTCCAGAATCATATAACAAAAGTGTTCCCACTGACCCCATCCTCTTATCAATCTCTGGCTTCCTCCTCTCAGCACAATCAGGGGCCTGATTTCAATATTATAGCCCACAAAAGCTGCTGATAGACGAATGAATATGGACTACGTATGTGAAATCCTTCTGAAGTCATTCTGGGTTATGTGCATAACTTACAAATACGGCTTCCCTGTATATGGAGGGTTAGAGTTCTGTATATGGAGGGTTGGGGTTCTGTATATGGAGGGTTAGGGTTCTGTATATGGAGGGTTGGGGTTCTGTATATGGAGGGTTAGGGTTCTGTATATGGAGGATATAGGGTTCTGTATATGGAGGGTTGGGGTTCTGTATATGGAGGGTTGGGGTTCTGTAAATGAAGGGTTGGGGTTCTGTATATGGAGGGTTGGGGTTCTGTATATGGAGCATGGGGTTCTGTATATGGAGGGTTAGGGTTCAGTATATGGAGCGTTGGGGTTCTGTATATGGAGGGTTAGGGTTCAGTATATGGAGCGTTGGGGTTCTGTATATGGAGGGTTTGGGTTCTGTATATGGAGCGTTAGGGTTCTGTATATGGAGGGTTAAGGTTCTGTATATGGAGGGTTAGGCTTCTGTATATGGAGGGTTAGGGTTCTGTATATGGAGGGTTAAGGTTCTGTATATGGAGGGTTAGGCTTCTGTATATGGAGGGTTAGGGTTCTGTATATGGAGCGTTAAGGTTCTGTATATGGAGGGTTAAGGTTCTGTATATGGAGGGTTAGGGTTCTGTATATGGAGGGTTGGGGTTCTGTATATGGAGGGTTGGGGTTCTGTATATGGAGGGTTGGGGTTCTGTATATGGCGGGTTGGGGTTCAGTATATGGAGCGTTGGGGTTCTGTATATGGCGGGTTGGGGTTCTATATATGGAGGGTTAGGCTTCTGTATATGGAGGGTTGGGGTTCTGTATATGGAGGGTTGGGGTTCTGTATATGGTGGGTTGGGGTTCTGTATATGGAGGGTAAGGGTTCTATATATGGAGGGTTAGGCCGCGTACACACGGGCGGATTGTCTGCCCAACTAAGTTCGGCAGACAATCCGACAGACAGTCCGTTCAAAATTTGCATGAACGGACTTGACCACACACGATGAGCAGACAGTCTGCTGAAAGCGTGCGTGATGACGTGTACAGCACGTACGACAGGACTAGAAAAACGATGTCCAATACACAGCAATGCAACCTTCGGCCGTGTAAATCCTTTCTGAGCATGCGCCATACTTAGTCCGTCCAACTTGCCTACACACGAGCGGACTGTCCGCTGAAACCAAGTTTGGACGGACAAAACCAAGTTTGAACGGACTGTCTTACGGAAATTCCGTAAGACTTTGTTCGTCAGACTGTCCGCTGAAAAAGTCCGCTGAAGCCCACACACGAGCGGATTTTCCGCTGAAACACGGTTCAGCGGACTAAGTTGGACAGACAATCCGCCCGTGTGTACGCGGCCTTAGGGTTCTGTATATGGAAGGTTGGGGTTCTATATATGGAGGGTTAGGGTTCTGTATATGGAGGGTTAGGGTTCTGTATATGGAGGGTTGGGGGTCTGTATATGGAGGGTTAGGATTCTGTATATGGAGGGTTGGGGTTCTGTATATGGAGGGTTGGGGTTCTGTATATGGAGGGTTGGGGTTCTGTATATGGAGGGTTGGGGTTCAGTATATGGAGCGCTGGGGTTCTGTATATGGCGGGTTGGGGGTCTGTATATGGCGGGTTGGGGTTCTGTATATGGAGGGTTGGGGTTCTGTATATGGGGGGTTAGGCTTCTGTATATAGAGGGTTGGGGTTCTGTATATGGAGCGTTGGGGTTCTGTATATGGAGGGTTGGGGTTCAGTATATGGAGCGTTGGGGTTCTGTATATGGCGGGTTGGGGGTCTGTATATGGCGGGTTGGGGTTCTGTATATGGAGGGTTGGGGTTCTGTATATGGAGGGTTGGGGTTCTGTATATGGAGCGTTAGGGTTCTGTATATGGAGGATATAGGGTTCTGTATATGGAGGGTTGGGGTTCTGTATATGGAGCGTTAGGGTTCTGTATATGGAGGGTTGGGGTTCTGTATATGGAGGGTTGGGGTTCTGTATATGGAAGGTTGGGGTTCTGTATATGGAGGGCTGGGGTTCTGTATATGGAGGGTTGGGGTTCTGTATATAGAGGGTTAGGCTTCTGTATATAGAGGGTTGGGGTTCTGTATATGGAGCGTTGGGGTTCTGTATATGGAGGGTTGGGGTTCAGTATATGGAGCGTTGGGGTTCTGTATATGGCGGGTTGGGGGTCTGTATATGGCGGGTTGGGGTTCTGTATATGGAGGGTTGGGGTTCTGTATATGGAGGGTTGGGGTTCTGTATATGGAGCGTTAGGGTTCTGTATATGGAGGATATAGGGTTCTGTATATGGAGGGTTGGGGTTCTGTATATGGAGGGTTGGGGTTCTGTATATGGAGCGTTAGGGTTCTGTATATGGAGGGTTGGGGTTCTGTATATGGAGGGTTGGGGTTCTGTATATGGAAGGTTGGGGTTCTGTATATGGAGGGCTGGGGTTCTGTATATAGAGGGTTGGGGTTCTGTATATGGAGGGTTAGGCTTCTGTATATAGAGGGTTGGG
The DNA here is from genome assembly GCF_037356315.1 of Lithobates pipiens. Classification (NCBI taxonomy): domain Eukaryota; kingdom Metazoa; phylum Chordata; class Amphibia; order Anura; family Ranidae; genus Lithobates; species Lithobates pipiens. The sequence goes on from NW_027507785.1 coordinate 335,019,920, forward strand.
GTTCTGTATATGGAGCGTTGGGGTTCTGTATATGGAGGGTTGGGGTTCAGTATATGGAGCGTTGGGGTTCTGTATATGGCGGGTTGGGGGTCTGTATATGGCGGGTTGGGGTTCTGTATATGGAGGGTTGGGGTTCTGTATATGGAGGGTTGGGGTTCTGTATATGGAGCGTTAGGGTTCTGTATATGGAGGATATAGGGTTCTGTATATGGAGGGTTGGGGTTCTGTATATGGAGGGTTGGGGTTCTGTATATGGAGCGTTAGGGTTCTGTATATGGAGGGTTGGGGTTCTGTATATGGAGGGTTGGGGTTCTGTATATGGAAGGTTGGGGTTCTGTATATGGAGGGCTGGGGTTCTGTATATGGAGGGTTGGGGTTCTGTATATGGAGGGTTAGGCTTCTGTATATAGAGGGTTGGGGTTCTGTATATGGAGCATTGGGGTTCTGTATATGGAGGGCTGGGGTTCTGTATATGGAGGGTTGGGGTTCTGTATATGGAGCGTTAGGGTTCTGTATATGGAGGGTTAGGATTCTGTATATGGAGGATATAGGGTTCTGTATATGGAGGGTTGGGGTTCTGTATATGGAGCGTTAGGGTTCTGTATATGGAGGGTTAGGCTTCAGCTTTACCATTATTGAAATCCACCAGGCATTTCAAGGTTGGTGGGGGGGGGGGGGGTCCTCCCTTAGCTGTGTCATGTGACCAGAGCCAAGGAGGAGTTAGGTAGAGCCTCCCTGATTCTGAATGCTGCTGCCTCAGGTCTGATTGGTGGACAGAGCCGAGCTGCAGTGCTTCTGGTGTGCGGCGGCTGTCAATAGTAGCTGCAACACCACGGATTCTCTGAGGGGGTGTTTGGACCCCCCTTATCTACGCCCCTTTGGGTGTACACTGCATTGCAGGTATAATAGTGTTGTCAGCCTGCTAAAGAAGGGCCACAAACCAGCGGGATCAACAGGTTTATTATATTGATCCGTAAGCTTTAAAAAAAAAAAATGGAAGCCAGCAATTACATTTCATAGCGATGTAACATTTCCGAGCTGAATGTTTCCTTTTCTTCTAGTTCCGCACAAATCTGAATCACCTTAATTAAGAAATACAGAAATTAGAGCCGAGAATCATTTCCCAAGTCGAAGTAGCTGAGCCGGATTGTGGCGTTTTATTGGTTGGATCCTTCATAGGGATTCCTTATAGGGAGCAGAGAGACATTTCTGCCGATTTGTTATTCTGATAAAAGTGTGTAAAAGACGAGATTCCATTCTCCCACCCTTTCCACATACAATCACACCCAGCCTGACACACAACAATATGAGAGTAACCCCGGCCGGGGCAAACACGCCTGCTGTGTGATGTGTATACTGTACATGATGGATGGATGTGCAGATAACATGCTTAAAAGGCAGCCCTCTAAATGGAGCGTGCGCAGGAGGACAATGGACACAAGTGTTGTGGCTGCTGGTTTCCAATAACAATGAAATCTGAGAGAATAAAAATTGGACGTGGTGAATTTCCACATTTCACCCAAGAGCACCACCGACCACCCGCCGCCAGCCACTGGAACAAGGTCCAGCGCTCCATCTGGGACGAGTCTCCGAAAATTGTATTTATTTCTATATCACCAGCACTGTGCACTGAACTCTACATACTCTACATTCACACCAGTCTCTGGCCTCAAGGAGCTTACAATCTAAAAGCACTATCTCACATACAATATAAAACAGGAGCCAATTAACCTAAAAGCAGGTCTTTGGAGTATGGGAGGAGAGCTCAGGGAGAACATGCAAAGTCTATCCAGATAGTGTCCTCAGGGCCGCCATCAGAGGGGTACAGGCAGTACTCCTGTAAGGGGCCCGAGCGTCCTAAGGGGCTCCCCGTTCAGCAAGAAATTAAATTATTCTGTCATGCGCTGCTGGGCCCACGCGGCCACCTGCTATTGAGAAGGAGAGCGAAGCCTCCGACGCCTTTCACTAGAACGCCCCCCCTCGTCGCACACTATGGAAGGAGAAGGGAGCTTACTAGTCTGAGCCCCCCATCGCCTTTCATGACCAGACCAGGGCCTGCTGTCAGGCAGGCTCCGCTCCGGTACTACAGTGTGTGCCGGTCTGTGCGGGGGGCAGTTGGAGTGCCCAGAGGAAGAGGTCAGGGAAGAGGAGCCCCCCTCTTTCTTGCAGCTGCCGCCTGGAGAGCCTGGTGGAGATGGGACACAGGGTCTGCTATCCCTCCTGGTACTGCTGGATAGGTGAGACATGGGAGGATTGGTGCTTCCCAAGGTGTGTGTGACACTGCCCCCCACCTGTCCTGCTGCCCCCTACCTGTGACACTGCCCCCCACCTGTCCTGCTGCCCCCTACCTGTGACACTGCCCCCACCTGTCCTGCTGCCCTCTACCTGTGACACTGCCCCCCACCTCTCTTGCTGCCCCCTACCTGTAACACTGCACCCACACCTGTCCTTCTACCCCCTACCTGTGACACTGCCCCCCACCTGTCCTGCTGCCCCCTACCTGTGACACTGCCCCCCACCTATCCTGCTGCCCCACCCACCTGTGATGCTGCCCCTCTTCCATGACACTTCCCATCCTGTCCTACTTCCCCCCACCTGTCCCGCTGATCTCCTCCCATGACACCCCTCTCCAGTTCCACTGTCCCCCACCTGTCCTGCTACACCCCTTTCATCCGGCCGCCCTCCTCCTGTCATACTGCCCCTCCTCCTGTCACGCTGCTCTTCTCCTGTGACATTTTCCCCTCCTGTCTCTCTGCCCCCCTCCTGTCTCCCTGCCCCCTCCTAACACACTGCCCCCACCTGTCCCACTTCCCCCCTCCTGTGGTAGATGGACTGGAGGAGGAGGTCATGGGATGAATGAGTTGAGACTGGAGGTGGAATGGGATGGAGGAGATGGGACTGGAGGAGGAGGGGGAGGTCATGGGATGGATGAGTTGAGACTGGAGGTGGAATGGGATGGAGGAGATGGGACTGGAGGAGGAGGAGGAGGTCATGGGATGGATGAGTTGAGACTGGAGGTGGAATGGGATGGAGGAGATGGGACTGGAGGAGGAGGAGGAGGTCATGGGATGGATGAGTTGAGACTGGAGGTGGAATCGGATGGAGGAGATGGGACTGGAGGAGGAGGAGGAGGTCATGGGATGGATGAGTTGAGACTGGAGGTGGAATGGGATGGAGGAGATGGGACTGGAGGAGGAGGAGGAGGTCATGGGATGGATGAGTTGAGACTGGAGGTGGAATGGGATGGAGGAGATGGGACTGGAGGAGGAGGAGGAGGTCATGGGATGGATGAGTTGAGACTGGAGGTGGAATGGGATGGAGGAGATGGGACTGGAGGAGGAGGAGGAGGTCATGGGATGGATGAGTTGAGACTGGAGGTGGAATGGGATGGAGGAGATGGGACTGGAGGAGGAGGAGGAGGTCATGGGATGGATGAGTTGAGACTGGAGGTGGAATGGGATGGAGGAGATGGGACTGGAGGAGGAGGAGGAGGTCATGGGATGGATGAGTTGAGACTGGAGGTGGAATGGGATGGAGGAGATGGGACTGGAGGAGGAGGAGGAGGTCATGGGATGGATGAGTTGAGACTGGAGATGGAATGGGATGGAGGAGATGGGACTGGAGGAGGAGGAGGAGGTCATGGGATGGATGAGTTGAGACTGGAGATGGAATGGGATGGAGGAGATGGGACTGGAGGAGGAGGAGGATGAGGACATGGGACGGAGGAGATGGGATTGCAGACGAAGGAGGATGACATGGGATGGGCTTTTGTGGGATGGCCAGTGGGCGGATTCGGTGGTACAGCCAGTGGGCAGACCCTGGGGAATGTTGGTGGTCAGGCCCCAAATATCTGATGGCTGCCCTGAGTGTCCTAGCTGGGATTTGAACCAAGATTGGCCAGAATAATACATTGTACTGTATGGGTATATCCATCGGTTGTATGGGTCTGATACGCATTAAAGCCTTTTTTAATGAATTTTCTTGGCTAATTTTTGTTTCCGGTAGGTCACCAGTAGAGTTGAGCTTGGCTTTGATCCAAACCCATAAGACAGCTTTCAGTGCCTGGCCAATAAGCTGCGAACAGGGGCTTTGCTACCCGAGAGCTTTGTGTACACAAAGGGGTGGGATGGTCATGACATTATTGACCACGTTAAGCCAATGATGTCACTTGCATTCCCAACCTTCTGCTCAAGTGAAGCTATGAGATGGGAAATACCATGCAGCTCATTGGCTTGCCAATGAAAGCTGCCTTCCTGGTTTGGACTCAAGATTTGAGTCCAACACCCCAGGGCCACAAATCATAAGTGCTAACCACTAAACCACTGTGCTGCCCCAATACAACAACAAGCTCCTGCAGTCATAAGACCTTTTCTCGATCTAACGTTAGGTGGCTACATCCGGTAAGAATGATCTTCTATCAGTGGACACCTTTACCCAACAATCTTTACCCAGTGCTGCAAGACATAAGTGCTCACCACTAAGCAACTGTGCTGCCCCAATGATACAACATGGGCAATCAATTCTTGTCTAAGAAAGCTGGACAGGCGATGTCTGGAGAGGTGGTGCAATACTTTCCTCAATCTAACTTTTTTTTACATCAGACTAGAATCGTCTTCCATCAGTGGACACCAGGGCAGGACTTACCATTGGGCTTGACTGGGCTCAAGCCCATGGGCCCCACCCAATAGGGGGCCCCGCCGAGATACATAGCCGAGTGTACTCGTCTTGGCTCCGCTCAGTCATGCCCAGTCCTGCCCTTTGATGGACATAACACAGGGACTGGGTGTGACTGTGAGCCGAGCTGAGTACACTCGGCTACTCTTAGCTCCGCTCGGGACTGCGAGAGGGCCCCAGAGCCGCCAAGAGCCGCCCAGAGGACCCGAGAGCCGCCAAGAGCCGCCAAGAGGACCAGAGAGCCGCCACGATACATAGGACTCTATCTCGGCTGCGCCATTTTTAAATTTCAAGACTGCAATGACAAGGCTGCAAATGGCACTGGGGCAAGGCTGCAGATGGATGGGCAAGGCTGCAGATGGATGGGCAAGGCTGCAGATGGACACTGATAAGGCTGCATTGATGGGCGTTTAAATGTTTTTTTCTTTAAACTTCCTTCCTAAACTTGGGGTGCGTGTTATACGCCGGCCCGGGTTATACGCCGATAAATACAGTAATGTATAGAAGGTAGGGCCCGAAAGTGACTCAAGCCCAGGGGCCCCCACCACCCTAAGTCCTGCCCTGGTGGACACCTTTACTGAACGGTCTTTATCCAGTGCTGCAAGGCATGGGAGCTAACCACTAAGCCACTCTGCTGCCCCAGTGATACAACAAGGACATTTCATATTTTACAAAGAAGTTGGATAGTTGATGTCTGGATTGTTCTGCAGTCATAAGGACATTTCCTCAATCCAACTTTAATTGGCTACATCAGGAGATGTCAGTAGACACTTATAGCTGATGGCCTTTAGCCAGTGCTGCAAGACGTAAGTGCTAACCACTATGGCACCGTGCTGCCCCAATAGTTCAACAAGGCCAATCATTTTTATTTTTTTCAAGTAAAGTTAGAACGAATGGAGGGGTTCTGCAGTCATAGATCCTTTTTGCAATTCAGCTTTAACTGCTTACAACAGGCAAACGTGATCTGCTATTAGTGGACACCTTTACCCAAATTGGCCTTCACCCTGATCTACAAGACATAAGGGCTAACTATTAAGCCATTGTGCTTCCCTAATGATACACAAAATGGCAATTCTTGCCCAAGTAAAGTTGGATAGGGAATGAGTGGAGGGGCCTGCAGTCATAGGATATTTTCTCAATCCAACTTTAATTATGTTCATCGAGTAAGGATAATCTTCTTTCAGTGAATGCCGACAGCCAAAAGCCTTTGCCAAGTGCTGCAGGACATAAGTGCTAACCACTAAGCCACTGTGGTTCCCCAGTAATACAACAAGGCCAATCAGTTCTTGTCCAGGTAAGTTGGACAGGGGATGTCTGCAAGTGTTCTGCAATCATGGGTCTTTTTCTAAATCCAACTTTAACCAGTTGCCGACCGCCGCACGCCGATGTACGTCGGTACAATGGCACGGGCAGGCATAAGGACATACATGTACGTCCCTTGCCTCCCGCGGGTCGGGGGCCCGATCGGGCCCCCGCCCGGTGCCTGCGGCGGTCGGAATTCGTACGGGAGCGATCCCGGACGAGGGGACGGCCATTCATTCATGGCCACCCCCTCGCGATCGCTCCCGACGAATAGAAATCCCCGGTGACATCACTTCCTCTCCTGTAATGTAAACACAGGAGAGGAAGTGATGTATTCTCTCCTCCGTGTCGGTATTTTTCGTTCCGACACGGAGGAGAACGGATCAGTAAGTTGCACCAACACTCACACACACAGTAGAACATGCCAGGCACACTCACACCCCCCCTTTACCCCCCGATCACCCCCCCAATTACCCCTGCCCCCCAGTCACAGTGACACCAATGTCATTTTTTTTTTTTTTTTTTTTGCATTGGTGTCATTTGTGACTGTAATAACTGTTAGGGCAGTTAGAGTTAGCCCCCTTTAGTTCTAATGTACCCCCCTAACCCCCCCAATAAAGGTTTAACCCCGTGATCACCCCCCGTCGCCAGTGTCACTAAGGCTGGGTTCACATTGCAGCGGTTTATGAGAACGAATGTGATTCGCACCGCACTGCAGTGCAAATCACATCCGATCTCTGTGCGATTCGAGTTCAGCCATTCGCCGCACCCGCCGCACCCGCCACACCCGCCGCACCCGCCGCAAATTCGCACGGGACCCTTTTTTTGGCCCGCAGCAGAATCGGATCGCATGGGTGTTCACACCATGCGATCCGAGTTTGCAGATCGCACTGCGATATGCGAACTGATCTGGGGGTGTCAGTAACATTTCACTGACACTCCCAGCAGTTCGCATAGGGCAGTGTGAACTGCCGCCGGGAGGCATGCGATGCGGGAACCCGCCGCGGATTCGCGGCGTTTCCGCATCGCTCCAGTGTGAACCCAGCCTAATAAGCGATCATTTTTCTGATCGCCGTATTAGTGTCACAGGTGACGCTAGTTAGGCAGGTAGGTATTTAGGTTCGCCGCAGCTTTTTATAGCGCCAGGGACCTCCATATACTACCGCATAAAGCCCCCTGATTGCCCCCTAGTTAACCCTTTCACCAGTGATCACCATATAACTGTTACAGGTGACGCTGGTTGGTTAGTTATTTTTTTATAGTTTCAGGGCACCCGCCATTTATTACCTAATAAAGGTTTAACCCCCTGATCACCCGGCGGGTGTCATTTGTGACTAATAACTGTTAGGGCAGTTAGGGTTAGCCCCCTTTAGTTATAAGGTACCCCCCTAACCCCCCCAATAAAGGTTTAACCCCGTGATCACCCCCCGTCGCCAGTGTCACTAAGGCTGGGTTCACATTGCAGCGGTTTATGAGAACGGATGTGATTCGCACCGCACTGCAGTGCAAATCACATCCGATCTCTGTGCGATTCGAGTTCAGCCATTCGCCGCACCCGCCGCAAATTCGCACGGGACCCTTTTTTTGGCCCGCAGCAGAATCGGATCGCATGGGTGTTCACACCATGCGATCCGAGTTTGCAGATCGCACTGCGATATGCGAACTGATCTGGGGGTGTCAGTAACATTTCACTGACACTCCCAGCAGTTCGCATAGGGCAGTGTGAACTGCCGCCGGGAGGCATGCGATGCGGGAACCCGCCGCGCATTCGTGGCGTTCCCGCATCGCTCCAGTGTGAACCCAGCCTAATAAGCGATCGTTTTTCTGATCGCTGTATTAGTGTCACAGGTGACGCTAGTTAGGCAGGTAGGTATTTAGGTTCGCTGCAGCTTTTTATAGCGCCAGGGACCCCCATATACTACCGCATAAAGCCCCCTGATTGCCCCCTAGTTAACCCTTTCACCAGTGATCACCATATAACTGTTACAGGTGACGCTGGTTGGTTAGTTATTTTTTTATAGTTTCAGGGCACCCGCCATTTATTACCTAGTCTCACTAGTGTACCCCTAAATTTAGGGGTGTCTACTTTCCAAAATGGGGTCATTTGGGGGGGGTTTGTGCCATCTTGGCATTTTATGGCCTTCAAAACTGTAACGCCCTTAGAAAGCCTGAAGGCGGTGCTTGGTTTTCGGGGCCCCGTACGCGGCTAGGCTCCCAAAAAGTCCCACATATGTGGTATCCCCATACTCAGGAGAAGCAGCAGAATTTATTTTGGGGTGTCATTTCACATATGCCCATGGCATGCATGAGCAATATATCATTTAGTGACAACTTTGTTAAAAAAAAAAAAAAAAAAAAAAGTTTGTAATTTTCCCGCAACTTGTGGCAAAATATAAAATATTCCATGAACTCAACATGCCTCTCAGCAAATAGCTTGGGGTGTCTACTTTCTAAAATGGGGTCATTTGTGGGGGTTTTGTGCCATCTTGGCATTTTATGGCCTTCAAAACTGTAATAGGTAGTGAGAAGTGAACTCAAAAATTTACGCCCTTAGAAAGCCTGAAGGCGGTGCTTGGTTTTCGGGGCCCCGTACGCGGCTAGGCTCCCAAAAAGTCCCACATATGTGGTATCCCCATACTCAGGAGAAGCAGCAGAATTTATTTTGGGGTGTCATTTCACATACGCCCATAGCATGTGTGAGCAATATATCATTTAGTGACAACTTTGTGTAAAAAAAAAAAAAAATTTTTTTTTTGTCATTATTCAATCGCTTGAGGCAAAAAAATAAAATATTCAATGGGCTCAACATGCCTCTTATCAATTTCCTTAGGGGGTCTACTTTCCAAAATGGGGTCATTTGGGGGGGTTTTGTACTGCCCTGCCATTTTAGCACCTCAAGAAATGAGATAGGCAGTCGTAAACTAAAAGCTGCGTAAATTCCAGAAAACGTACCTTAGTTTGTAGATGTGACAACTTTTGCGCAAACCAATAAATATACAATTATTGACTTTTTTTTTACCAAAGACATGTGGCTGAATACATTTTGGCCTAAATGTATGACTAAAATTGAGTTTATTGGATTTTTCTAATAACAAAAAGTAGAAAATATCATTTTTTTTCAAAATTTGCGGTCTTTTTACGTTTATATCGCAAAAAATAAAAATCGCAGAGGCAATCAAATACCATCAAAAGAAAGCTCTATTTGTGGGAAGAAAAGGACGCAAATTTTGTTTGGGTACAACATTGCATGACCGCGCAATTACCAGTTAAAGCAGCGCAGTGCCAAAGTGTAAAAAGACCTCTGGTCATTTACCAGCAAAATGGTCCGGTCTGAAAGTGGTTAATTGGCTACATCAAGCAAAGTTGATCTTCTGTCAAAGGATGCCTTTATCCCACAACCTTTAACCAGTGTTGCAAGGCATTGTGCTTCTAAAATGATATAACAAGGGTAATCAATTATTGTCCAAGAAAGTTGGACAGGGGATGTCTGGAGAGGTTCTGCAAAGAACCTTTTCTCAGTCTAACTTTGATTTTCTATATCAGGCCAGGATAGTCTTCTGTCAGTGGACACCTTTAACCAGGGGCGTAACTATAGGGGGTGCAGCAGTCGCGACTGCAACTGGGCCCTGTGCTGCAGGGGGCCCATACAGCCCCCTCTACATATGGCCGGCAGCAGCATAGGCAGCTAGGGGTACCAGTGCACCATGCACACGGGTGGCTGGAGGTGGAGGGTGACTAGCAGAGCTCCATGCTCGACTATCACACTGGCTGCTCTTTAGTTGTGCATTCCCCGCATGACCTGTGTCCTCAGCCGGCTCCTCAGAGTACCCCTCTCCTGCTCCATGCTTTGCCGCTCAGTCCGATGTCTGTTCTTCCCAACCAGAGTCCCGCCCCCGCTGAGTCCGGCCCACACTGCACTGCATACTTCTCCCGGGTAAACAAACTTTAAGCACACAGATGCAGTGCAGCCCTATGAGAGCTCCCCGGAGGACACTGCAGGCTTGTCTGCCAGCCCCCCTCCTCCCCCGTCATACACAGATGATGAAAGGTCTTTCTGGGAGATATGCTGATCACCCGTCCAGCACACTGGATGGAGCCCAGGCCAACATGGATGAGTGCGAGGCCTGCAGCTTGGTCATGGTAAGTGAGAGGACCCCATCCCCCACACACCATTACATACCCGCTCCATCTCCCCCTGGGGACAGGGACCCCTTCTCACGTGGGGACAGGGACCCCCACCTCCCCTGGGGACAGGGACCCCTTCTCACCTGGGGGCAGTAACTTCATCTGCCCTGGAGAAAAGGACCTCATCTCTTCTGGGGACGGGGACCCCATCCTGCCTAGGGACAGTCCCCCAATGGGGAACCTAAAAATAAAAATAATTAAAAAAAACTACTGATACCAGTGGTGGAACTACATGGCTCACAAAGGTCATACCTGTGACCACCCCCTGGAGTTCCACCGCCGGACTCGGAGGGAAGGGCCCTGGCTGGGGTTCAGGGGGGCCCTTCATGGTTTCTTGCATCGGGGCCCTGAAGGTTCTAGTTACGCCACTGCCTTTAACCAATGGTCATTACAGTGCAGCAAGGATTGGAAGCCAACCACTAAACCACTGTGGTGCCCCAATGATACAACAAGGGCATTCAATAACTGCCCAAAGAAGTTGGATGGTGTATGCAGGGCCGTCTTTAATATTGATTGGACCCTGGGCAAAAATTTTCTTGGGGGGGGGGGCCCCCATGCAATTTTGCTCTCCACCTGCTCTGAGACATACAATAAATAGCAGCTAGACTTAAAATCAGTTTTCTGTATCAGATCAGGCAGCAATTGAGATTGGTTGCCAGTGGTTACAGCATATCATTACTGCTTAATGACTGGTTGCTAGAGGTTACAGCACACATTACGGCTCACTGATTAGTTGCTAGAGGTTACAGCAAATGATTTCTGCTTGTTAATTGGTTGCTAGAGATTACTGTAGGTTACAGCACATCATCTTCTCACTGCAGGGGAGCATGATACACATATGAATGCCACCTTTATTTACATATCAATGCTGCCAGCCGCATCTATTTACTTAGTAATGCTGTCAATATTTACATATGAATGTCAGTTATTTACATGTAAACACAGGGTCTGCAGGTGAGTCATCTGTACACAACAATAAGGCAGAGCTGGGCAGCATTAGTACCATCACTTCACACTGAGATATTGGGACACAGTACAGGACTAAAACTTCAAGGGACAAGGGAATTTACACTGGGATAGTTGGCAAGTATGAGGCAGCTGCTTTGGTCCCCACAACAATGACAGGGCCCAGGGCACCTGCCCCTTTTGCCCTGCCTTAAAGACTGCCCTGGGTGTATGTCTAGAGCATTCTACAGCCAAAGGACATTTTTGTCTATCCAACTTTATTTGGCTACATCACATCACATTGCCGATGGCCTTTACCCAGTGCTGCAAGACATGAGTGCTAACCACTAAGCCACTGTGCTGCCCCAATGCTACAACATGGGCAATCAATTTTTGTCCAAGGAAGTTGGACAGGGGATGAATGGAGAAGTTCTGCAGTCATAGGATTCTTTCTTTAATTGGCTAAATCAGGCAAGAACGGTCTTCTGTCAGTGAATGCCTATACCCATTGCGAACCACTAAGCCAATGTACTTCCTCACTAATACAACAAGGCCAATCAATTCTTGTCCAACTACAGTTGGATGGGAGATATCTGAAGGGGTTCTGCGGTCAAAGAAACTTTTCTCAGTCCAACTTTAATTTTCTACATTAGGCCAGGATGGTCTTCTGTCAGTGGACGCCTTTACCCAACGGTCATTACCCAGTGCAGCAAGGCATGGAAGCCAACCACTAAACCACTGTGCTGCCCCAATGATACAACAAGAGCATTCAATAATTGCCCAAGGAAGTTGAATGGTGGATGTCTGGAATGTTCTGCAGTCATAGGACATTTTGTCTATCTAACTTGAATTGGTTGCATCAGACAAGGATGGTCTTCTTCTATCAGTGGACACCTATAGCCGATGGCCGCTAGCCAGTGCTGAAAGACATCAATTATTGTACCTGGAAGTTTGACATAGGATTAATAGGGAAGTTTTGCATTCCAACTTTAATTGGTTAAATCAGGCAAGAGTGGCCTTCTGTCAATGGACACCTATATACATTGCGAACCACTAAGTCAATGTGCTTCCCCACTAATACAACAAGGCCTTAGTAATGTTGGACAGGAGATATCTGAAGGGGTTCTGCAGTCATGGGACCCTTTATCAATCCAACTTTAATTGTCTACCTTGGGCAACAATGGTCTTCTGTCAGTGGACACCTTCACCAAATGGCAAGAGTGGCCTTCTGTCAATGGACACCTATATCTATTACGAACCGCTAAGTCAATGTGCTTCCCTGCTAATAGAAGGCCTAAGTAATGTTGGACAGGAGATATCTGACGGGGTTCTGCAATCATGGGACCCTTTATCAATCCAACTTTAAAGGGGTTGTAAAGGTAAATGTTTTTTAACCTTAATGCATTCTATGCATTAAGGTGAAAAATCATCTCACAGTGCCGGCGCTCCCAGTCCCCCCGTTTTACTTACCTCACCCCTCGAAAGTCCCGTGCTCTCCCCCGACTTCCTCTTCACCACTCAGCCTGGCCGCTCTTTGGCTGGAGTGGATGGATTGAAGGCAGCGCAGCAATTGGCTCGCGCTGCTGTCAATCACATCCAATGACGCGGCGCGCCGGGGGCGGGGCCGTGTGATACAGTGAGCGGCTATAGCCGCCGGCTGTATCACGGGAGCGTGCCCGAAGTTGATTCTCACCATGCGAGGGAGCTCACATGAACGTGAGAAGTACCTGCGAGAAGACGCAGAGACAGCCGCTGAGGGACCCCAGAAGAGAAGGTTCGGGGGGCCACTCTGTGCAAAACGAGCTGCACAGTGGAGGTAAGTATAACATGTTTGTTATTTTAAGAAAAAAAAAATTTACTTTACAATTCCTTGAATTGTCTACCTTGGGCAACAATGGTCTTCTGTCAGTGAACACCTTTACCAAATGGCAAGAGTGGCCTTCTGTCAATGGACACCTATATCCATTGCAAACCACTAAGTTAATGTGCTTCCCCACTAATACAACAGGGCCTTAGTAATGTTGGACAGGAGATATCTGAAGGGGTTCTGCAGTCATGGGACCCTTTATCAATCCAACTTTAATTGTCTACCTTGGGCAAAAATGGTCTTCTGTCAGTGAACACCTTTACCAAATGGCAAGAGTGGCCTTCTGTCAATAGACACCTATATCTATTACGAACCACTAAGTCAATATGCTTCCCCGCTAATAGAAGGCCTAAGTAATGTTGGACAGGAGATATCTGAAGGGGTTCTGCAGTCATGGGACCCTTTATCAATCCAACTTTAATTGTCTACCTTGGGCAACAATGGTCTTCTGTCAGTGAACACCTTTACCAAATGGCAAGAGTGGCCTTCTGTCAATGGACACCTATATCTATTACAAACCACTAAGTCAATGTGCTTCCCCACTAATAGAAGGCCTAAGTAATGTTGGACAGGAGATATCTGAAGGGGTTCTGCAGTCATGGGACCCTTTTTCAATCCAACTTGAATTGTCTACCTTGGGCAACAATGGTCTTCTGTCAGTGGACACCTTTACCAAATGGCAAGAGTGGCCTTCTGTCAATGGACACCTATATCCATTGTGAACCACTAAGTCAACGTGCTTCCCCACTAATAGAAGGCCTAAGTAATGTTGGACAGGAGATATCTGAAGGGGTTCTGCAGTCATGGGACCCTTTATCAATCCAACTTTAATTGTCTACCTTGAGCAACAATGGTCTTCTGTCAATGGACACCTATATCCATTGCAAACCACTAAGTCAACGTGCTTCCCCACTAATACAACAATGTCTAAGTAATGTTGGACAGGAGATATCTGAAGGGGTTCTGCAGTCATGGGACCCTTTATCAATCCAACTTTAATTGTCTACCTTGGGCAACAATGGTCTTCTGTCAGTGGACACCTTTACCAAATGGCAAGAGTGGCCTTCTGTCAATAGACACCTATATCTATTACGAACCGCTAAGTCAATGTGCTTCCCTGCTAATAGAAGGCCTAAGTAATGTTGGACAGGAGATATCTGACGGGGTTCTGCAATCATGGGACCCTTTATCAATCCAACTTTAAAGGGGTTGTAAAGGTAAATGTTTTTTCACCTTAATGCATTCTATGCATTAAGGTGAAAAAACATCTCACAGTGCCGGCGCTCCCAGTCCCCCCGTTTTACTTACCTCACCCCTCGAAAGTCCCGCGCTCTCCCCCGACTTCCTCTTCACCACTCAGCCTGGCCGCTCTTTGGCTGGAGTGGATGGATTGAAGGCAGCGCAGCAATTGGCTCGCGCTGCTGTCAATCACATCCAATGACGCGGCGCGCCGGGGGCGGGGCCGTGTGATACAGTGAGCGGCTATAGCCGCCGGCTGTATCACGGGAGCGCGCCCGAAGTTGATTCTCACCATGCGAGGGAGCTCACATGAACGTGAGAAGTACCTGCGAGAAGACGCAGAGACAGCCGCTGAGGGACCCCAGAAGAGCAGGTTCGGGGGGCCACTCTGTGCAAAACGAGCTGCACAGTGGAGGTAAGTATAACATGTTTGTTATTTTAAGAAAAAAAAAATGTACTTTACAATTCCTTGAATTGTCTACCTTGGGCAACAATGGTCTTCTGTCAGTGGACACCTTTACCAAATGGCAAGAGTGGCCTTCTGTCAATGGACACCTATATCCATTGCAAACCACTAAGTCAATGTGCTTCCCCACTAATACAACAGGGCCTTAGTAATGTTGGACAGGAGATATCTGAAGGGGTTCTGCAGTCATGGGACCCTTTATCAATCCAACTTTAATTGTCTACCTTGGGCAACAATGGTCTTCTGTCAGTGGACACCTTTACCAAATGGTAAGAGTGGCCTTCTGTCAATGGACACCTATATCTATTACGAACCACTAAGTCAATGTGCTTCTCCACTAATAGAAGGCCTAAGTAATGTTGGACAGGAGATATCTGAAAGGGTTCTGCAGTCATGGGGCCCTTTATCAATCCAACTTTAATTGTCTACCTTGGGCAACAATGGTCTTCTGTCAATGGACACCTATATCCATTGCAAACCACTAAGTCAATGTGCTTCCCCACTAATACAACAAGGCCTAAGTAATGTTGGACAGGAGATATCTGAAGGGGTTCTGCAGTCATGGGGCCCTTTATCAATCCAACTTTAATTGTCTACCTTGAGCAACAATGGTCTTCTGTCAATGGACACCTATATCCATTGCAAACCACTAAGTCAACGTGCTTCCCCACTAATACAACAATGTCTAAGTAATGTTGGACAGGAGATATCTGAAGGGGTTCTGCAGTCATGGGGCCCTTTATCAATCCAACTTTAATTGTCTACCTTGAGCAACAATGGTCTTCTGTCAATGGACACCTATATCTATTACAAACCACTAAGTCAACGTGCTTCCCCACTAATAGAAGGCCTAAGTAATGTTGGACAGGAGATATCTGAAGGGGTTCTGCAGGCATGGGACCCACTAATACACCAATGGACATTTGTCCGTGGACACCTTTACCAAACAGTACAGGTCTGCACTGAGCACAGATAGGATTGGGTCCATAATACGACTGTTATATACTGGTCTTATATGATGTTGTCACTCCCTTCCATAACGCGTTTCATCTGAGCAGCAGCTGTGTGTTTATCATGTCAGCCTCCAGCAAAAAACACCTGTTAATCACTACGCTTTATATCTTTCCATTCCTCGCCGCACCACGCCCTGAAATAACTCCATGCAGAAAAACATCCCTGTAGTTCAGGGAGAAACAATTGACATCCGCCGTCAGTGACACACTCGCCAAACCAGTCCGTCCGCGCTCTCGCCCCTGGGAGTCCTTCGGCTCGCTAACAGATTGCTGTCATACTGCACAGAGACTCAGAAGCATAAAGGATAATCGCATAACTCAGCCAAATCACACAAATGGGGAGCATCAGATGGCCCGACGGGCATAGTTGTGGTTTATATAAAGAGATGTGACAGAGAGGAGCATTAGGAGTCACTGAGTACATACTGATTACATGACTGACTGCATACTGACAATGTGAGCACATACCGCGCTATCCCAGACCAGGAGAAATATGTTCCAGATAGAAGAATATTCCTTCCTCTACAATGTGTCAACTCTAAACATTAACCAATCACGGCCTTCAATGGGTAGAAAGAATCCTGCTCAACCAAAACATAACACCGCGCATTCAGAAATGAGAACTAATGGCTCGCAAGACAAATGCACCTCTTTAACCCCTTTATGTCCCCCGGATATCCAATAGATCTGGGCCCTGCTGAGGAGGGTCTTAAAAGATTTGTTTATTTTTAATATAAATGTAGCACTACCCATGAAGGGACCGCTGGGAAATTTACTTGGTTCTCCCTGCAGTACAGAGGCTGCCAGTCACACAAGCGACAGTCCATGGGTGTCCGCAGAACTTTTTTTTGGGGGGTAGGGGCATCATTTTAGGGTCACCCATGCACCGCCCCTTTTCGGCAATGTCATTATCACATTATCATAGTCAGAGACTGCAGACGTATTACAGTCTCTAGGATAGGTAATGGATAATGGCCAACATGCCCTCCTACCAGACCCAGCGAAACTACAGCAGTGATCCCCCCGGCTGAACAATCGCTCACTCTGGGTTCCCCCGGAGGTGACTCTGGTCAGTAGATTAGCATGTCTGTACCCTGGAAGTGGCTCAGTCTTTCTCTCTCTGGTGGTGCTGGGCAGCATGGCTCTCTCTGGTGGTGCTGGGCAGCATGGCTCTCTCTGGTGGTGCTGGGCAGTGTAGCTCTCTTTGGTGGAGTTGGGCAGCATGGCTCTCTCTGGTGGAGCTGGGCAGTGTGGTTCTCTCTCTGGTGGCGCTGGGCAGTGTGACTCTCTCTGGTGGTGCTGGGCAGTATGGCTCTCTTTCTGGTGGAGCTGGGCAGTGTGGCTCTCTCTCTGGTGGTGCTGGGCAGTGTGGCTCTCTCTCTGGTGGCACTGGGCAGCGTGGCTCTCTCTCTGGTAGTGCCAGGGAGTGTGTCTCTCTCTGGTGGTGCTGGGCAGTATGGCTCTCTCTGGTGGTGCTGGGCAGTGTGGCTCTCTCTCTGGTGGCACTGGGCAGCGTGGCTCTCTCTCTGGTAGTGCCAGGCAGTGTGTCTCTCTCTGGTGGTGCTGGGCAGCGTGGCTCTCTCTGGTGGCGCTGGGCAGCGTGGCTCTCACTCTGGTGGCGCTGGGCAGCGTGGCTCTCTCTCTGGTGGCGCTGGGCAGCGTGGCTCTCTCTCTGGTGGCGCTGGGCAGTGTGGCTCTCTCTGGTGGCGCTGAGCAGCGTGGCTCTCTCTCTGGTGGTGCTGGGCAGTGTGGCTTTCTCTGTTGGCGCTGGGCAGTGTGGCTCTCTCTCTCTGGTGCTGGGCAGTGTGGCTGTCTCTGGTGGCGCTGGGCATCGTGGCGCTCTCTGGTGGTGCTGGGCAGTGTGGCTCTCTCTCTGGTGGCACTGGGCAGCGTGGCTCTCTCTCTATCTTCTGCCCGGCACACTCCTCGTTTTTTGTCCTGTAGCACTCTCTCCCTCAGCTTTTTTTCCAGGCTGCAGTCTCTCAATCTCTCTTGATCGAGCTGTAGCCTCCTCCCTGTGGCAAATGGGGCTGCCAATCTTTGGGACTACATGTCCTGTGGTGCTCCCCTCTCATAGTCTCCTTTGATTGGCCCTCAGTTAAGTTGAGCTGGGCGGGGAACCTGGTGAGAGCTGCGGTCTCTTCTCCTTGACAGGAGAAAAGGGGGCGAGTTCTCTGCTGGACTGAGCAGGGAAAAGAGCCCAAAGGCACACTACACTGATGGGGGTGCTTGACAGCACCTCAATGGTGTCACCCCACTGGTGGGTGGCACCCGGGTTCGGGCTGCCTGCACCCCAATAGTGACGCAACTGTGATGAATTTAAGATCTGATCCCTGATTCCAGGGGGGGCACTTGACCCCCCTTGCCCCTACCCGTGGATGCCCATCATGCAACAGTCCACTCATTCCAGCTCCATTTATGTGAATGTGAAATATATATATATGTAAAGCATGGTGTAAATTGATGGCGCTATATACAGTGCCTTAAAAAAGTATTCATACCTCTTGAAATTACCCACATTTTGTTACAACCAAAAATGTAAATGTATTTTATTGGGATTTTATGTGATGGACCAACACAAAGTGTCACATAATTGTGAAGTGGAAGGAAAATGATAAATGATACAAATAAATATGTGAAAAGTGTGGGGGAGGGGCATTTGTATGGCGCCCCCCGGAGTCAATACTTTGTAGAACCCCCTTTCTCTACAAGTCTTTTTGGGGGTGTCTCTACCAGCTTTGCCCATCTAGAGAGGACATTTCTGCCCATTCTTCTTCTTTGTAGAATATCTCAAGCTCTGTCAGATTGGATGGAGAGCGTCTGTGATCAGCAATTTTCAAGTCTTGCCACAGATTCTCAATGGGATTTAGGTCTGGACTGTGACTGGGCCATTCTAACACATGAATATGCTTTGATGTAAACCATTCCATTGTAGCTCTGGCTGGATGTTTCGGGTCGTTGTCCTGCTGGAAGGGGAACCTCCGCCCCGGTCTCAAGTCTTCTGCCGACTCTGACAGGTTTTCTTCTAAGATTGTCCTGTATTTGTCTCCATCCATCTTCCCATCAACTCTGACCAGCTTCCCTGTCCCTGCTGAAGAAAACCATCCCCACCATATGATGCTGCCACCACCATGTTTCACGGTGTGCAGTGGCAGCATTTGATGGGCACAGTGACTGCATATGATGGGCACAGTGACTGCATATGATGGGCACAGTGACTGCATTTGATGGGCACAGTGGCTGCATATGATGGGCACAGTGACTGCATATGATGGGCACACTGACTGCATTTGATGGGCACAGTGACTGCATTTGATGGGCACAGTGACTGCATTTGATGGGTCTTTTCCAGATTTTTTTTGTTTGTTTGTGCCCCCCACCCCCAGAAATTTTGAGCACCAGCCGCCATTGCGGCACAGTCTAGCTCTCACAGCTGGGAAACATGAGATACTTCAGAAAAGGTAATGTTTAATAGCTGGGGACCATGAGGTAGCTCCAGGATATATAGAGTCTCGTAGCTGGGGGGCTATGAGGTAACTCAAGAAAAGTTAAAGTCTCGTAGCTGGGGGGCCATCAGGTAGCTCCAAGATAGTTAAAGTCTTATGGCTGCAGACCACGAGGTAGCTCCAGGATAGTTAAGGTTTCATAGCTGGGGGCCATGAGGTAGACCCAGGATAGTTAAAATCTCGTAGCTGGGGGCCATGAGGTAGACCCATATTAGTTAAAGTCTCGTAGCGCGGAGCTATAAGGTAGACCCAGTATAGTTAAAGTCTAATAACCGGACGCCATGAGGTAGCTCCAGCATAGTTAAAGTCTCGTAGCTGTGGGCCATGGGGTAGCTCCAAGATAGTTAGTCTTATGGCTGCGGACCATGAGGTAGCTCCAGGATAGTTAAAGTCTCATAGCTGGGGGCCATGAGGAGTGTCTCTGTGGTTATGCTATCAGGGAGCCATTTAGGGTCTCTACTCACAAGACCTAGGGCACCCACCTCCTCAGACTCAATCCCTGGGCAGAGCAATCCAGCATCCAGTCCAGAGGTGCTTGAGGGGAAAGCGTTCCCCTGACGCTCACAGATACAACCCTGACGAGGAAAAGACAGTCTGCTCAAGGCTTCAGGCTATTTACCTCCTCCCTGACCACCTTCTGGGCATACCTGCGCAGGGATTGGCCAGGGCATGGTAATTCAGGCCAATCGTTTGAATTTTCCACCTTGAACTCTTGAAGCTTCTCCGAGAGGGAAACAATCGAACTCCTAGCCTGTGAAACCATGATCAAACCAAGGCGAATGATCACTGCTCACAGAGCGAGCCAATAACTAAATTTACCGGGCTTCCGGTACTGGGAAGGTGCTACATAAACTTTGTATTTTTATCCTCCACACTAAACTGGTCAAGCCATGTCTTTATGGAGCTGGCTCTACTCTTGGAAGAGTTACCACGACATTTTGCAGTGTGCCTGTGGGAATTGTTTGACCATTCACCCAAAGGAGCATTTGTGAGGTCTGATGCAGAGAACAACCTTTTCTTCCCAGTTTAGAGCAGCGGTCTCTCTGCAGAGCTCTGACACACTCCTCCCTGCTTAGTCAGATCTGTAGCTACTACAATCAGCAAAGCTCATTCCCCTTGTTGATTGGAGAGCTCTAGCTCTGACCCAGCAAGGGGGGTGTGGCAGACCGTTCCATGGGGACCCCTGCTTCCTTACAGAGGGAAAGTGTCCTTTTCTGTAGCATGCTGGCAGGGGACAGGATTTTCTATTCAGGCTGTGGCTGTTTTCTAAAGAAAATTAACTTTTGCACACATTTGCAAGTTGCAAGTTCAACTGGCTTTTAAAATGCACCCCCTCCCCCCCCTAAATGCAGTTCATATATGAATAGACTCGGCAATCAGCTCTCTTGTCTGAAATCCGTGTTGGGGACATTCCTGTCTACATTTTAGTGCAGTGACAATGAAATTCTTGCAGAATGAAGAATGCCGAAGATGTCACAGTAAAAAGTATTTTTAAACCCACCGGCGTCTGGCGGTAAATGATCGGCACACACTCAGGCAATGCCATTTTTCCGCAATCCTCCCGACTATTAACTCTGACAGCAATCTCTAGGTGGGCGCTCAATGGAGGATAAGAACGACGAGGTCTCAGTGATGGAAGATGGAGCATCTCAGTCATCTGTCCAAGTGAAGACTCCACCAAGCACCATTAACAGATAAAAACAGACATAAAACATCAAAACTTCTTATAATTCAGAGAGGAGTGCTTACCACTCGCTATATACAATATAAAAACACTATTCAAGATATTATTTGTTTTAGTCCTGAGGAAATGTCAGGATTTTTATGTCCTTTATACACCACATATGTACATATTTCAAGACATTAGGTATAGATGTAAGGACCAGGGGTCTGCAGACTTTCTAAGCAAAAGGGCCAGTTTGCTGTCTTTCGGGGCTTTAGGCCAGACTAGGAGTAAACAATGCCTTGGCATCAGTGCCCGATCATTGGTTTTAATGGAGGAAATGGTGCCCCATTGTCGGTATCAGTGGAAAGAATTTTTGCCCCATTGATGGCATCAGTAGGGGTAATGGTGCCCTATCTTTGGTGTCAGTTGGTGGAAAAGTGCCCCCAAGGCCAGATAAAGGGTAGCAAACAGCCACATTCGGCTCCTGGACCACAGTTGAGAGCACTGACTTAGACTATTCTTTACCAGTGATAACAATACATGCCCGGGTTCACAAACTGTTTTGTGATTTCTGTAAACAATTCAGAACATGCAAACTTTGTGGCAAACCCCATTGACATTTATGAAGTTTATTTTTGGAGTTTCAGGGCTATCTAATATGCACTACTGGTCAAAAGTCAGTAGCCAACTGATAATCACTAAATATTCTTTTTTGACATCAGTGACGGAACAACAAGGGTCGCACCAGTCTTGCTTGACCCCCCAGTGAAGACACCCGCTTGCGACTTGGCCCTGGCGTTCTGCCAGTATGGGGGGGGGGCCGCCGCCAGAAGGATCTTCTGCTATTTATCCAGAGGCAATGATCGGAGAGCAGACTGCTCACCCAGCGTTCCGCCCATTGAGTTCTCAGCTGCACTGAGGGGGGATTATAATTGGTGGGGGGGTGACACCATTTTTTTTTCGCACTGGGCGACACCAACCCCAGTGACGCCACTGACCAGGACCATTATTATGGAGCTGTCCCTCTCTCTCTAAGGCCAATAATATGGAGTTTCTCTCCTTTGTGTCTATAATATCCTCCACTCTTCTGAGAAGACCTTGGACAAGATTTTGGAATGTATCTGTAGGAATTTGGACCCATTTGTTAGAGCGGAGTTCCATCCTTTTTAAAAGCCAGAGGCTAGATGGATGATAAGTGGATTGTAATCCTTCATCAGGAGTTCCAACCAGCGCTTCTTGGACCTCTCCTAGACACCCCCAGCATCAACTAGAGCTTCCCCCTCCTGCCTCGGGGTATAGATCTGGGGCGGTGGGTGTGAACTGTTTTGTGGGGGCACCTCTTCTTGCCTTCCTCCTCCCCTCTGCCACCCCACCCTTCCTTTTTTTTTTCCCTTTTATAGGACAAGTGGATTATAGTTGCCTATTCTTGATAGATTCGGGGATAAGGCCTTCTCCACGCCTCCTTGTTTTTTGTTTTTTAACGCCCATATTAACGCCCGTGGGGTGTGTTTTTGTTAAATGTTTATACACATTGTTTCATTTTTATTATTGTTTTTTTTTTTTTATTTGTTCATTTGGATGTTTGTTGTTTCTGAGGTCCATCACTTTGCAATGCATTCTGCAATGTAATTCATTAGTTAAAGCGGAGGTCCACCCTAAAGTGGACCTTCCGCTCATTGGAACCCTCCCCCCCCTCCGGGGCCACAATTGGCACCTTTCAGGGGGGAGGGGGGGTGCAGGTACCTGTACAGTACAGGTATCTGCATCCACTTCCGGCGTAGATTCTGCAGAAGGTACGCCCCTTTCCGCAGAATCTACGCCCCTTTCCGCAGGTCCCCCGCTGCCTGCTGGGAAACACACGGATCCCAGAGACAGCGGGGACCATCCTTATTGCGCAGCGCGACTCGCGCATGCGCAGTAGGGAACCGGGAAATGACACGGTTCAGTGTCAATGACCCTTCAATGTTATGGAGACGGGTGGGGGGGGGGGCATCTTCCCCCTCACTCGTCTCCATACCCAGCAAGGGGTAACATCCGATCGCCTCCCCTGCTGCCTGACGGCTAAGGTAAGCAGCGGAGGCGATCGGATGTTACCCCTTGCTGGGTATGGAGACGAGTGAGGGGGAAGATGGCCCCCCCCCCATCCGTCTCCATAACATTAAAGGGCAGAAGCAACGTCAAAGCGAGCACCGGAGCATGGCGGGGGGGCCTTTCCCGCCATCCGATAAAAGTGATCTTGCAGCGAATCCTCCGCAGAGACCACTCTTATCGCAAAGCGGACCGCCGGCCGAAGAAGAGGATACTGTGGGGGTTATGGGAGCTAGCTGCTGCCATGACAACGATATCCTCCTTCAAAGTTGGGACGTATATCGGCGTGCGGCGGTCCGTAAGTGGTTACGTTATACAGATAGGTGTGATGGTCAGGGGCCCATATACTTTTGCCCATGAAGTGTATTACCGTCTTCATAAGATCTGTTTTTAAGTTGCAGTTTTTTTTTTCAAATGATAAAAAATGAATAAACATGCTGAGAATAGAAAACTAGTTCATAAGTAGCTTCTAATGTTTCTATATGACTTCCATCTGTATCCAGTTACATACCCCGGTAGGTTTTGGGATGGGTAGTTGATAAACATGGAACCATAATAGGAACATTCCGGCCTGATCCTCGGATTATTCAGGGTGGAGGTGTATGGGAACTAACAGTAATATTCTGAACGCCGGCCGTCCATCCACTTGTAGAGACTCAGCAGGTGCCATAATGACCAGCCATATCTCAGAGAGCCAACACCTTTCCATCTAGATAACGTGCCGTGTGTGAGATCGGCTCCTTATCTCTCTCGGAAATCATTAGGAAAACTGGATCCTTCCTGCCGCAATATATTCTGCAACTATAATACACTTTGTTGGATTAAGTGGGTAAATATACAGGGGTTGGACAAAATGATAGAAACAGCAGGTAAAAGAACAAAATTGTTACCTAATATGGTGTTGGGTCACCTTTGGCATCCAAAGCGGCCGGAAATCTCCTGCGAATTGACAAATATAAATCTTGGACGGTGGAAAATAGAGTCTGAGATAGGGGTGACCGAGTACAAGTACCGATACTTTTTTCAAGTACTTGCCAATACCAATTAGCGATACTTTTTTTTTTAATGTCATGTAACAGTGGACTGTGTCAGTAGTTTTTTTTTTTTCTTTTACAATTTTATTTTTTCTTTTGCAATTTTATTTTTTATATTTTTTTATTTTTTTTACAATTTTTATATATATATATATATATATATATATATATATATATATATATATATGTATTTTACAATGCTTTTTTTGGGGGGGGGGGGGGCAGCATCAGTGTATTGTTTATTTTATTTTTTTATTTTCTTACAATTTTACCTTTTAAATATTTATTAAATATTTATTTATTAAATTTTTTTTTTTTTTTTTTATTGTTATATTTTTTTTTATCGGCCCTGTTGGGGGGTGGCTTTGGTGAGATCTCAGGAGTCTAAACAGACCCCTGACATCTCCCCTTTGAGACAGGGAAAGGGACTGAGGACACGGATTCCCCAGTCCCTTTCTCTGCAGCCTCAGCTGCACTGGAGATGAATGGACAGAAGACAGAGGCTCCTCTCCATTCATGAACACAGATTATGGTGCTCAGTAATGATTGGACAGTCAGTGATCGCTGACTCTGGGAATTCAGAAAAGGAAGGAGCCGGTAAATGACAAATTAACCGGCTCCTTCCTCCGCTCTTCATCCTGGCAGAGACGGGACAGGAGGGGGACAGGAGGAGCATGGAGGACACAGGGCGGAAGGGAGGAGCATGGAGGACATGGAGGGACCAGTGCAGCAAGGGGGGGCATGGAGGAGGACTGGGGGAGGAATGGAGGAACACAGAGAGGAGCCCGCAGGAGCCTGGAGGACACGGAGGGGGACTGGAGCAGCACGAAGGACATGTAGGGGGACTGGAGGAGCATGGAGGACATGGAGCGGGACTGGAGGAGGAACGGAGAAACACAGAGAGGGGCCCGGAGGAGCATGGAGGACATGAAGGGGGCCCAGGGGAGCATGGAGGACACGGAGGGGGACTGGAGAAGCACAGAGAGGGGGACCGGAGGAGCACGGAGGGGGCCCAGGGGAGCACGGAGGATATGGAAGGGGACCGGAGGACACAGGGGGGAAGGGAGGAGCACGAAGGACACAGGGTGGACCAGAGGAGCATGGGGGGACATGGAGGAGGACTGCAGGAGGAGCAGAGGAACACAGAGAAGAACCTGGAGGAGCACGAAGGACATGTAGGGGGACCGGAGGAGCACGAAGGACATGTAGGGGGACCGGAGGAGCACGAAGGACATGTAGGGGGACCGGAGGAGCATGGAGGACATGGAGGGGGGCCGGAGAGCACAGAAGGCACGGAGGGAGCCCAGGGGAGCACAGAGGACATGGAAGGGGACCAGAGGACACAGAGAGGAAGGGGGGAGGACACAGGGGGGACCAGAGGAGCATGGGGGGACATGGAGGAGGACTGGAGGAGGAACAGAGGAACACAGAGAGTAGCCTGGAGGAGCATGGAGGACACAGAGGGGGACAGGAGGAGGAGCGGAGAAACACAGAGAGGGACCCAGGGGAGCACAGAGGACATGGACGGGAACTGAAGAAGCATGGAGGACATGGAAGGACACTGGAGGACACAGGGGGGAAGGGAGGAGCATGGAGGACACAGGGGGGACCAGAGGAGCATGGGGGGAATGGAGGAGGACTGGAGGAGAAATGGTGGAACACAGAGAAGGGCCTGGGGGAGCAGGAAGGACACAGAGGGGGAGCGGAGGAGCATGGGGGGAATGGAGGAAGACTGGAGGAGAAATGGAGGAGCACAGAGAGGGGGACCGGAGGAGCATGAAGGTCACGGAGGAGGACAAATGGGACAGTCAGGGACGATCGGTGCGGTGGTGGGGGAGTTACAAGCACCTCGGGAGGGAGAGGAGGAGAAGCGGCTTTCAGCTGCTTTATTGAAATCTATACAGGGAGATCGGTACTTGTAACTCCTCCACCACCGCACTGATCATCGGGGTCAAGCATCGGAGCATTTTCACGAGTACAAGCACTCACACAAATGCTCGGTATCGGCACCAATACGGATACTAGTATCAATATTGGTGCAACCCTAATCTGAGACCACTCTTCATGCAAAAATTGTTCCAGTTCTTGTAGAGATGCCGGCGGTGGAAAACGCGTTTGAACCTTGTTGCTCTATGATATTGAGGTCCAGCGACTGCGGCGCCCAGGGAAGGTGCGAGACTTCCTCTGCATGCTTGTCAAACCATGATTTGGCAACACCAGCTGTGTGAATCGGAGCATTACAAGAAAATAAATGGGGGGATACAGGACTTTAGGGCTCCAGATAACAGGAAAGACTGACATGAAATGAATAAAATGACACATTTTTATTTAATATAACAATAAAAAGCTCTTAGACCCCTTTCACACCACATGCCCTTTGCGGCGCATTCCGGCCGCTAGCGGGGCGCTTTTACCCCCGTTAGCGGCCACGAAAGGGTTAAAACCGGCAGCAATACGCTGCAATAGCTGCGTTTTGCCGGCGGCATTACAGCGCTGCCCCATTGATTTCAATGGGGAGCAGCGGTGGACGAGCAGTAAACACACCGCTCCATCACCGCTCCATCACCGCTCCAAAAAAGCTGCTGGCAGGACTTTTTCCTGACGTCCTGCCAGCGCACCGCTGTAGTGTGAAAGCCCTCGGGGCTTTGACACTACAGACAATGGTGCAGCTTTTTTTGGGGCGGATTGCAGGCGCTATTTCTAACGCTATAGCACCTGCAAAACGCCCTTGGTGTGAAAGGGGTGTAAAAGATGTGTAGCTTGTACAAACATTGGAAAACCTTCATAATAGCATAAAAGGATAATTCAGTGTACAATATTCGAACCATACATAAGAAATGTTTTCACATCAAAGATACACAAGAGAACACCAACGCGTTTCAATTTGCAGATGGGGGAGCAAACTGCTGACACAGATTCCTATGTTGGCAGTTTGCAATGTCTCCAGGTTTGACAGTTTGGATCAAGCCCTCACATAGGTGTCCTGTCAGGGCTGGGCTCAGTCCTTCTTTCTCTGAGCTGGCCACTCAGCTGTCACATAATTGCCAGCTCCTATCTCTCCACAGTTACTCACCTGTTGATAATATCCTGCTCGTCAGTCCTGCCTACTTAAGCCTTCCAGTCCAGTGGATCTCTGCCTTCGCCTTGGTCAACATCACAAGAAACTATCTCCTGCATTCCTGTTTAAACTCTGGCTTTGCTGATATCCCTTCTGGCTCCAGATCCTGCTTGCTGTTCCACTACTTTGATCCCTGACTTCTGGCTTGGCTGACTATCTGTAGCGGTTACTGAACTTTGGCTGTGTTTTGATTACGTTTGTTCTTTTTAGTTTTATTATTGAACAAGTGTGATTTAACTGTACTTCTGTCTCTGTCTGATTTCATGGTTTTTGACATCTCCTGTTTCTTATGAGTCCAATCAGATTCACAGTTTAAGCCCTGAGGAAGGGGGAGGCATTTCCCTCAAAATGCGTTGGCCTCATCTCATGCTTTTATTCAATAAACATTTCAATTTGATCTTTGGGCATCATGACCTTTTGTACTGGGTGCTCCTCAGTACCCACCCCAAAGTTAGATAACTGGACAAGAATCCTTGTTTGTTCGTAATTGGCCTCCAGCTGAGACCATCACAAACAATCAAGGGGTAGAGATTGTTAGACTTCACTGCAGACCTTCCAGGGAGAACTTGTACTTGTTTCAAGAGTATAGGGGGGGCACAGTGCCGGTAAAAGCTCATCCAGCGCTCAGGGCAAAGATGCCAAACTTCTCCCCCTCCCCACTTTATGATGTTCAAGCTTAGAGGATCCTACATCCAGGGTCAGGACAAGGGGTGGGCAATAGGGCGGGCTGCCCTGGTCAGTGTAGTATCATGTGAGATGTAAGGGGCACCACAAGGAGATTGAGGGGGAGGGGATTTGTGTTGGGTGGGGGAATTTGGGGGGCAGCTCAGGACAAAGATGCCAAACCCCCCTCCCCACTTCATGATGTGCAAGCTTAGGGGATCCTACACCCAGGGCCAGGACAAGGGGTGGGAAAGAGGGGTGGCTGCCCTAGGCACTGTAGTATCATGTGAGATGTAGGGGGCGCCACAAGGAGATTGAGGGAGGAGGGGATTTGTGTTAGGTGGGGGAATTTGGGGGGCAGGCCAGTCGAAAGATGCTAAACCTCCCTCCCCACTTCACAATGTGCAAGTTTAGGGGATCCTACACCCAGGGCAAGGACAAGGGGTGGGCAAGAGGGGAGGCTACCAGGGGGCGGTAGTATCATGTGAAATGTAGGGGGCACCACAAGGAGATTGAGAGGGAGGGGATTTGTGTTGGGTGGGGGAATTTTGGGGGCAGCACGGGGTAAGAATTCTTCTAGGAGGGGATTTTTTTTTGGTGGGGGGGATCTGTGTTGGGAGGGGGGATAGGGAAGAGGGAGTTTGTGCTAGGAGGGGAAATTTGTTTTGGAGGGATTAATGCCAGTAGGGATGAATGGGCGGTATTTGGGGTGGGAAGATTTGTGCTAGGAGGGGGAATTGTGCTGGGTGGGAGGATGTGTACTTGGGGGGGGGGGTTGAGGTGTAGAGGATTTGTGCTAGGATGAGTGATTTCTTTTTTTGGAGGGGTGATGGGTGCTGGGGGGGGGGGGGGGATTTGGGGAGAGAGAGAGACGGAGGGGGCAAGGATGGGATGGGGGGCCAAAGATTTGTGCTGGGAGGGGAAATGTGTTTTGGGGGGGATTTGTGCCAGTAGGGATGAATGGGGGGTATTTGGGGGTGGGAATATTTGTGCTAGGAGGGGGAATTGTGCTGGGGGGGAGAACTTGGAGTGGAGGGGGGGTGAGGATGTGTACTGAGGGGAAGGGGGAGTTGAGGTATAGAGGATTTGTGCTAGGATGAGTGATTTCTTTTTTTGAAGGGGTGCTGGGGGTATTTGGGGAGAGAGACACGGAGGGGGCAAGGATGGGATGGGGGGGGAAAAAGATTTGTGCTGGGAGGGGTGGCATTTCAGCAGGGGAGTGGATTTGTTCCGGGGCGGAGGGTGAATTTATGCTTAGGGGGTAAACATGCTGATTAGTGCTAATTTTTTGGGGGGGAGGGGGGGTTTTGCTAACACATAATACCCTTACACCTTACACATACATACACACACATACCCATACACCATAATACCCATACACCTCAGCAGGGGGACAGATTTGTACAGGGCGGAGGGTGAATTTATGCTTAGGGGGTAAGCATGCTGACTAGTGCTATTTTTTTTTTGGGGGGGGGGGTTTGCTAACACATAATACCCATAATACCCTTACACCTTACACATACATACACATACCCATACACCATAATGCCCATACACCTCAGCAGGGCAGATTTGTACAGGGCGGAGGGTGAATTTATGCTTAGGGGGTAAGCATACTGCTAAGTGATAATTTTTTTTGGGGGGGGGGGGGTTTGCTATAACATAATACCCATACACCTTAAGGGCGGGGGGACGCAGTTGGGCATGCTCGCCCTGGACTCTAGATGGCCTTGGCACTGCCTACACCCAGCAGCCACCCATTTGTTAAAATCCCTGCCGCTGTCACTACTCCTGTAAGTCTTGGAACAGCAATAAGGTTCCCCCCATCCCTGCAATAAACCATTGTGTCCGGGGCGACCGCCCCTCCCACCCACCCACCCTTTGTCTTGGCCCTTAATAGGGGTAGAACCCAAGAGTAGCTTGCAGTGAGGTGGAGGATCCCTGTAGAGGTCTCTGGAGACCTGTGTT
This sequence comes from Lithobates pipiens, assembly GCF_037356315.1. NCBI lineage: Eukaryota > Metazoa > Chordata > Amphibia > Anura > Ranidae > Lithobates > Lithobates pipiens. The sequence continues at coordinate 335,049,654 of NW_027507785.1, forward strand.
ATTTACCCTTCTCATTGCGGACACGGGGCAGGAACAGGCAATATAACTTTGTTTTTATAGATATGATCTTGAGTGGCATCTGTGTTTGGTTGCATAGTGTAGTTGCAGTAATTGTGGTGTTTTATTTTAATCAGGGATTATATTATATGTTGGGCGCCAGTCGTTCTTCAACAGCCCCGTGGTATATTTGTCTTGTACACAGAACGGTGGAGGTAGTCATACAGGATGCACCTACTGCCAGCCGGGGTTCAAAGAACACAAAGGGATCAGATAGGATAATATGACGGGTCTGCACACTCTCTGCCCGCTGCTCCGCATTCCCCTGTCCTGTGCCAAGTTACCATCCTTAATGTCCTATCGGCTCCCCCTGTCATTGGTCGCCCCGAGCCTCCCATGAAGGTGTAAAGAAAAGCTGACAGCGGAGGATAAAAATTACTGCGTTGGGCGCGCGCCAAAAAATTCCGTCTGTGCCTGAAACTCAGCCAGATGGTACGTTCCTGTTCTAAAGTTTAGTCTGCAGAAATTGTTTTCTTAATTAAACACAAGACGCTTCCTAGGTCTGAAGAAGATGTCTGATGGGGAAAATGGAGATTCCAGATGGAGGAATGGAGAACTTGGGGTCCCGGGGTAGACTGCGAAGAACCTTTGACCCGTCAGATGAATTCATCGACAGTTTTGAGTGAGAATGGTGGCATAGCAAGTCTACTACTGTGTTCCCATCCAATGGTCACCAATACAGAGCAATTATCTAAAACGGGGGTCTCTAAACTCTCTAATCAGGGGGGCAGTTTACTGTCCTTCAGAGTTTAGGGGGGCCAGACTCTTGCCATTGGGAGTAGAAAAGGTCCCCATGTCAGTGGGAGGAATTGTGCACCATCATTGGTCCCAATCGTTGGTGTCTTTGGGAGGAATTGTGTCCCCCATTGTTGATGTCATTGGGAGGAATTGTGCCCCATCGTTGGTCCCAATTGTTGGTATCTTTGGGAAAAATTGTGCCCCCATTGTTGATGTTATTGGGAGGAATTGTGCACCATCATTGTTCTCAGTTGTTGGTGTCTTTGGGAGGAATTGTGTCCCCCATTGTTGATGTCATTGGGAGGAATTGTGCACCATCATTGGTCCCAGTTGTTGGTGTCTTTGGGAGGAATTGTGTCCCCCATTGTTGATGTCATTGGGAGGAATTGTGTCCCCCATTGTTGATGTCATTGGGAGGAATTGTGCCCCATCATTGGTGTCAGTGGTAGGAGTTCTGCCCCATCATTGGTTTCATTGGGAGGAAATGTGCACCATCACTGGTCCCAATTGTTGGCATATTTGAGAGGAATTGTAGCCCCCATTGTTGATGTCATTGGGAGGAAATGTGCCCCATCATTGGTATCAGTGGTAGGAGTTCTGCCCCACTGTTGGTGTCATTGGGCCCAATTGTTGGTGTCATTGGAATGAATTGTGCCCCATCTTTGGTGTTATGGTGGGGAGGAATTATGCCCCGAGGGCTGGATAAAAGCAAGCAAAGGGCCGCATCCTGGCCCCCGGGCTGCAGTTTGGAGACCACTGATCTAAAATCATCATCATATACTGTACATGATGTGCTACCAATCAGAAGTTCTAGAAGAGCACACCGGAGTCCAGTGCATAACATGAGATGGTAGAGGGGTAATTGGTAAACTGTCAGAGGTTAACACAAAAAAGATTTAAAAAAGTTGTAAGGCTCCTTTACATTGGTGCATTGCATTAAGGTGAGCCATTGAAAATGACGGGCTGCCAATGCACCCAAACACCCCCAACACAAGGCTTGATCTAGGGGAATGCTGGGGGGTTGGGCCATGCCCCCCCGGATTTATTTTTTGCCCCCCCCCCAGGCCTCTGCACTGCCAGAAGTAATTCCCGTTCACTGATCTTTTTTTGTTATAAAAAATGTAAATAACAAACTTGTCATACTTACCTGCTCTGTGTAATGGTTTTGCATGGAGCGGCCCCAATCCTCCTTTTCTGGGGTCCCCCTCCAGCTCTCCAGACCCCTCCTTTTTGATGAGGAATTTATTCTGTGTATACATGTGGGGACATATTGTCCCGATGTCAGCAGCTGCTAAAATAACAACATTAATTAAAGGCAGCACATAGAGATTATTCCATTCTATTTTGCCCCCATGAAAGGCCATTTTCCATGGGGGCATCTGCATGGGCTCACTCCCAAGCCACCATGTCTGCGTCCATTGATGTCACAGCATTTGATTTACAAGGGAATAGAGTATATAATATACCCTGTTCCTCTACCCCCCGGGATTAATGTGCCTTCAGCCCTTTCAGCGTGAAGGGATTCCATTTCTAGGGTGTTTTTGGATTCAAGCCTGGAGTTTAGTTTTAAGTATGTCCCCTAGGTCAGGGGTCTCCAAAGTTTCTAAGCAAAGGGACAGTTTACTGTTCTTCAGGCTTTAGGGGGGGCAGTGGGAGTAGAAAATGCCCTGACATCTGTGCTCCATCATTGGTTTTCATGGGAGAAATAGTGCCCCATTGTAGGTAGGTATCAATGGAAGAATAGTGCTCAATTGATGGTGTCAGGAATGATGCATTTTTGATGGGGTCAGGAATGATGTCTTATTGATAGTTTCAAGAATGATGCCCCATTGATGGTGTCAGGAATGATGCCCCATTGATGGTGTCAGAAATTATGCCCCATTGATGGTGTCAGGAATGATGCCCCATTGATGTTGTAAGGAATGATGCCTTATTGATGGTGTCAGGAATGATACCCCATTGATGGTGTCAGGAATGATACCCCATTGATGGTGTCAGGAATGATACCCCATTGATGGTGTCGGGAATGATACCCCATTGATGGTGTCAGGAATGATACCCCATTGATGGTGTCGGGAATGATGCCCCATTGATGGTGTCAGGAATGATGCCCTATTGATGGTGTCAGGAATGAGGCCCCATTGATGGTGTCAGGAATGATGCCCCATTGATGGTGTCAGGAATGATGCCCCATTGATGGTGTCAGGAATGATGCCCCATTGATGGTGTCAGGAATGATGCCCCATTGATGGTGTCAGGAATGATGCCTTATGCCGCGTACACACGATCAAACAAGCGGGTGGAAAAGTCCGGCAAACTCAAGTCCGCCGGACAATCCCCCCGTGTGTAGCCTCCGGCATACTTTTTTGACCCGAAAGTACGGCAGACTTAGAATGCCGTGTTGCACTCCAATCTTACCGCCGGACTCGCATTTCGGTGGACAATCCGGCCGTGTGTATGCCAGTCCGCCGTACTTTTGAAATGAGCGGACTTTTCCCGCCAGGATGAAAAGTCCGCTCATTTCGAGCGGGTCTCCAGGTAGGCGGGGCCCGCGAAGGAGACGTGGGGGTCCCCCCAGGTCCACATCAGACCCTTGTCCGAGCACGCTACCCGGCCAGCCAGGAAAGGGGGGGCGAGCGAGTGCCCCCCCTCCTGAGCCGTACCAGGCCGCGTGCCCTCAACATGGGGAGTTCCTTGGGGAAGGGGGGGCCGCGCGGCCCCCCCACCCCAAAGCACCTTGTCCCCATGTTGATGAGGACAAGGGCCTGGCCGTTGGTTGTCGGGGTCTGCAGGCGGGGGGCTTATCGGAATCCGGGAGCCCCCTTTAATAAGGGGGCCCCCGGATACCGGCCCCCCACCCTATGTGAATGAGTATGAGGTACAATGTACCCCTACCCATTCACCTGTAAAATAAAGTACAAAAAAACACAACACACAAGGGTTAAAATATTTTATTGCACAGCTCCGAGGGTCTTCCGTCTTCGGGGGTCTTCTCGCCGGACTCCTCCGCTATCTTCTTGTAGCTCTTTTACTAGCGGAGGAGCCCGGCTTTCTTCCTCGCCGCCGGCCTCTTCTTCCGACTTCGGGGGTCTTGTCCCCCTCTTCGGTTCTTCTGCCGGGCCACCGCGCCTTCTTCTAGCTCTTTTACAGGCGGTGGCCCGGTCTTCTGACGCCGCCGCCGCCTTTCGTTCTTCTGTCCTTCTCTTCTTCTTCTTCTTCAGATGTTGCCTTGCCGAGTCCTCCGCTCACAATGACGGGCACCGGGCACGCAGCGACTTATATAGGGACAAGGGGCGGGGTCTTCGGTTGATGTCACATGGGTTGATGTCACAGGGTGACCCCGCCCCTTACAATGTCACAGTCCCGGAGGATGCTGGGACTGTCACCATGTGACATCAACCCATGTGACATCAACCCATGTGACATCAACATGGGGACAAGGTGCTTTGGGGTGGGGGGGCCGCGCGGCCCCCCCTTCCCCAAGGCACCCCCCATGTTGAGGGCACGCCGGCCTGGTACGGCTCAGGAGGGGGGCGCTCGCTCGCCCCCCCTTTCCTGGCCGGCCGGGTAGCGTGCTCGGACAAGGGTCTGATGTGGACCTGGGGGGACCCCCACGCCGATTTTTTTCGGCGTTGGGGTTCCCCTTTAAGTCCATACCAGGCGGCGGGGCCAGCGACGTATCCTTCGCTGGCCCCGCCTACCTGGAGACGCGCTCGATATTAGCAGACTTTCCTCCGCGTGTGTGGGCGAGTCCGTTCATTTCAAAAGTAGGGCGGATAGTACGGCGGACTTAGTACGCTGAAAAAGTGCCGTGTGTGGGCAAGTAGCCCATTCGGAAAGTCCGACGGACAGTCTGGCGGGAAGTCCGCCAGACTAAGTACATCGGACAGACGGCTACGTGTGTACGCGGCTTAAGTGATGGTGTCAGGAATGATGCCCCACTGATGGTGTCAGGAATGATGCCCCATTGATGGTGTCAGGAATGAGGCCCCATTGATGGTGCCAGGAATGATGCCCCATTGATGGTGTCAGGAATGAGGCCCCATTGATGGTGTCAGGAATGATGCCTTAGTGATGGTGTCAGGAATGATGCCCCATTGATGGTGTCAGGAATGATGCCCCATTGATGGTGTCAGGAATGATGCCCCATTGATGGTGACAGGAATGATGCCCCATTGATGGTGTCAGGAATGATGCCTTAGTGATGGTGTCAGGAATGATGCCCCATTGATGGTGTCAGGAATGATGCCCCATTGATGGTGTCAGGAATGATGCCCCATTGATGGTGTCAGGAATGAGGCCCCATTGATGGTGTCAGGAATGATGCCTTAGGCCGCGTACACACGGGCGGACTGTTCGCCCAACCTTGTCCGCTGAACAGTGTTTGGGCGGACAGTCCGCTCGTGTGTGGGCTTTCAGCGGACAGTTTCAGCGGACAGTTGGACGGACAATGTCTTTCGGAAATTCCGAAAAACTGTCCGCTGAAACTGTGTTTGAGCGAACAGTCCGCCCGTGTGTGGGCTTGTCCGCTGTACTTTCGAAATGAGCGGACTGTTCCCGCTCGGAAAGTCCGCCCATTTCGAGCGCGTGTACAGGTAGGCGGGGCCCGCGAAGGAGACGTCGCGGGCTCCGCCGCCTGGAATGGGCTTAAAGGGGAACCCCAACGCCGAAAAAAATCGGCGTGGGGGTTCCCCCCAAGTCCACACCAGACCCTTGTCCGAGCACGCTACCCGGCCGGCCAGGAAAGGGGGGCGAGCGAGCGCGCCCCCCCTCCTGAGCCGTACCAGGCCGCGTGCCCTCAACATGGGGGGTGCCTTGGGGAAGGGGGGGCCGCGCGGCCCCCCCCACCCCAAAGCACCTTGTCCCCATGTTGATGAGGACAAGGGCCTCTTCCCGACAACCCTGGCCGTTGGTTGTCGGGGTCTGCGGGCGGGGGGCTTATCGGAATCCGGGAGCCCCCTTTAAGAAGGGGGCCCCCGGATACCGGCCCCCCACCCTATGTGAATGAGTATGGGGTACAATGTACCCCTACCCATTCACCTGTGAAATAAAGTACAAATAAAAACACAACACAGGGGGAAAAAATATTTTATTGCACAGCCGGGGGTCTTCCGTCTTCGGGGGTCTTCTCGCCGGACTCCTCCGCTATGTGTGTGTAGCTCTTTTGCCAGCGGAGGAGTCCGGCTTTCTTCCTCCCCGCCGCCGGCCTCTTCTCCCGACTTCGGGGGTCTTGTCCCCCTCTTCGGTTCTTCTGCCGGGCCACCGCGCCTGGTCCGGTGGCCCGGTCTTCTGTCGCCGTCTTCCGTTCTTCTGTCGCCGCCTTCGGTTCTTCTGCCGGGCCACCGCGCCTTCTTGTAGCTCTTTTACAGGCGGTGGCCCGGTCTTCTGTCGCCGCCTTCCGTTCGTGTTCTTCTTCTTGTTCTTCTTGTTCTTCTCCTGGAGATGTTGACTCGACGAGCTCTCCGGCCGGAATGCCGGGGACGCGCTGTGCGGTCACTTATATAGTGACAATGGGGCGGGGTCACATGGTATATGTCACATGGGTTGGTCACATGGGTTGATGTCACATGGGGACTATGACATCGTAAGGGGGCGGGGTCACCATGTGACATCAACCCATGTGACATATACCATGTGACCCCGCCCCATTGTCACTATATAAGTCACAGCGCAGGGCGGCTCTGGCATTCCGGCCGGAGGGAGCGACGTGTCAACATCGCCTGGAGAAGAACAAGAAGAACAAGAAGAAGAACACGAACGGAAGGCGGCGACGGCGACAGAAGACCGGGCCACCGCCTGTAAAAGAGCTACAAGAAGGCGCGGTGGCCCGGCAGAAGAACCGAAGGCGGCGACAGAAGAACGGAAGACGGCGACTGAAGACCGGGCCACCGGACCAGGCGCGGTGGCCCGGCAGAAGAACCGAAGAGGGGGACAAGACCCCCGAAGTCGGGAGAAGAGGCCGGCGGCGGGGAGGAAGAAAGCCGGACTCCTCCGCTGGCAAAAGAGCTACACACACATAGCGGAGGAGTCCGGCGAGAAGACCCCCGAAGACGGAAGACCCCCGGCTGTGCAATAAAATATTTTTTCCCCCTGTGTTGTGTTTTTATTTGTACTTTATTTCACAGGTGAATGGGTAGGGGTACATTGTACCCCATACTCATTCACATAGGGTGGGGGGCCGGTATCCGGGGGCCCCCTTCTTAAAGGGGGCTCCCGGATTCCGATAAGCCCCCCGCCCGCAGACCCCGACAACCAACGGCCAGGGTTGTCGGGAAGAGGCCCTTGTCCTCATCAACATGGGGACAAGGTGCTTTGGGGTGGGGGGGGCCGCGCGGCCCCCCCTTCCCCAAGGCACCCCCCATGTTGAGGGCACGCGGCCTGGTACGGCTCAGGAGGGGGGGCGCGCTCGCTCGCCCCCCTTTCCTGGCCGGCCGGGTAGCGTGCTCGGACAAGGGTCTGGTGTGGACTTGGGGGGAACCCCCACGCCGATTTTTTTCGGCGTTGGGGTTCCCCTTTAAGCCCATTCCAGGCGGCGGAGCCCGCGACGTCTCCTTCGCGGGCCCCGCCTACCTGTACACGCGCTCGAAATGGGCGGATTTGCCTCCTCCTTACGTGGGCGAGTCCGTTCATTTCAAAAGTTGAGCGAACTGTTTGCCCAACCTTGTTCGTCAAACAGTCCGCTCGTGTGTGGGCAAGTCCGCTCATGCAAATTTTGAGCGGACTGTTTGACAAACTGTTTGCCGAACAAGGTTGGGCGAACAGTCCGCGCGTGTGTACGCGGCCTTAGTGATGGTGTCAGGAATGATGCCCCATTGATGGTGCCAGGAATGATGCCCCATTGATGGTGTCAGGAATGATGCCCCATTGATGGTGTCAGGAATGATGCCCCATTAATGGTGTCAGGAATGAGGCCCCATTGATGGTGTCAGGAATGATGCCTTATTGATGGTGTCAGGAATGATGCCCCATTGATGGTGTCAGGAATGATGCCCAATGATGGTGCCAGGAATGATGCCCCATTAATGGTGTCAGGAATGATGCCCCATTGATGGTGCCAGGAATGATGCCTCATTGATGGTGTTAGGAATGATGCTCCATTGGTGGTGTCAGGAATGATGCCCCATTGATGGTGCCAGGAATGATGCCTCATTGATGGTGTTAGGAATGATGCTCCATTGGTGGTGTCAGGAATGATGCCCCATTGATGGTGCCAGGAATGATGCCCCATTGATGATGTTAAGAATGATGCTCCATTGATGGTGTCAGGAATGATGCCCCATTGAGTGTCTCAGGAATTATGCCTTATTGATGGTGTCAGGAATTATGATTATTGATGGTGTCAAGAATGATGCCCCATTGATGGCGTCAGGAATGATGCCCCATTGTCAGGGCTGGGCTCAGCCCTTCCTGCTAATTGCCAGCTTCTCTCTCTCCACAGTTACTCACCTGTTGCTGATATCCTGTTCGTCAGTCCTGCCTACTTAAGCCATCCAGCCCAGAGGTTCTCTGCCTTCGCCTTGTTCAACATCACAGAGCCTATCTCCTGTGTTCCTGTTAAAGACTTGCTTTGCTGACATCCCTTCTGGCTCCAGATCCTGCTTGCTGTTCCACTACAATGATCCCTGACTTTCTGGCTTGGCTGACTATCCATTCCGGTTACCGAACTTTGGCTATGTTTTGACTACATTTGTTCTATTTACTTGAATTATTATACAAGTGTGATTTAACTGTACTTCTGTCTCGGTCTGATTTCATGGTTTCTGACACCCATTGATGGTTCCAGGAATAATGACTCATCATTGGTGTCAATTGGAGACCATTGCTCTAGATCAGTGATGGCGAACCTCGGCACCCCAGATGTTTTGGAACTACATTACCCATGATGCTCATGCACCCTGCAGTGTAGTTGAGCCTCATGGGGAATGTAGTTCCAAAACATCTGGGGTGCCGAAGTTCGCCATCACTGCTCTAGATCATGTACAAAGAAAGCCAAGGTCAGTGAGTGTCGTTTCCTACACAGGCACTTGAGAAAACTGGATAAAACTCTGGTTTACTTGTAGGCAGGTGCAGTCTATATTCTCCACTGCAGGTGGTACTCGACCACAGTGGCAATGCAGATGGGGGGGGGGGGGGGTTGTGAGGCTTGGCATGCTTTATGCACGTGGACAGGTTAGGGATGGGTTCCCCGTCTGTTAGGGAGTGTGGAAGTGATAGTGAAAGGTTTAGAAGGAATAGGGAAAGGGCAGGGGCTACATTTACCTTCTCAGGAAGCGTCCCCTTTTGGGTTGGACCGCTCCTTGTGGCAGATGTCTTCGGGCATCACTGAGTCTTCTTACCACTGTTGCTACATTGCAGTCAGGGCCGTTTTTAAGGCAGGGCAAAAGGGGCAGCTGCCCTGGGCCCTGTCATTGTTGTGGGGCCCAAAGCATCTGCCTCATACTTGGCAACTATCCCAGTTTAAATTCCCTCATTCCTTGAGGTTTTAGTCCCATGCTATGTCCTGGTATCTCAGTGTGAAGTTCTGTTACTAATGCTGCCCAGCTCTGCCCTATTGTTGTGTACATATGACTCACCTGCAGACCCTGTGTTTATATGTAAATACCGACATAAAGTCTGCACTGACCTGCCACTGAGCCCAGGAGTCCTAGGATCCCTAGGAGTTTAATGTCTATTAATGGGCCCCCTCATCTCCCCAGTCCATGGTGTGCAGGAAGTGAGGAGATGATGTGCTGTAACCTCTAGCAACCAATCAGTTAGCAGCAATGATGTTCAGTAACCTATAGCAACCAATCAATGAGCAGTATTGATGTACAGTAATCTCTAGCAACCAATCAACAAGCAGAAATTATGTGCTGTAACCTCTAGCAACCAGTCAGTGAGTGTTAATGATACACTGTAACCTCTGGCAACCAAACGCAATCGCTGTCTGATCTGATTCAGTAAACTGATTTTGAGTCTTGCTGCTGTTAATTATATGTCTCAAAGCAGGTGGAGAGCGAAACTGCATGGGGGAGGGGGGCAAAACATTTTTTTGCCCGGTGTCCCCGGTCAGGTGAACCTTCCCGCCAGATCTGGTTGTACTGTTGAGTTACTTTTACAATACATTGCCTTTTGCAAATCGGGACTCTGTGTGCTTACTGTCCACCACACCACGTTGCCACGTTGCCACGTTCCACCTACCTAACATACTGAATAAAGAAAGGAGGTCTTATGGACCTGGGAATCGCAATTTGAAATCTTCAGCTCATTATTCAACATTTTTGCACGTGAGTAGGTGAGAGGAGGGTTCCTCGGTGTGCAACACCAGCAATCAAACATGGAGGAGGCAGCACAATGGTCTGGGGGCTCTATTGCCGGATCCGGTGTCTTGTAAAATAGTGTCCTCCATCAGATAGTGTCCCCTGCGTACTGTGCATGCGCAGTGCACAGGAACACAGATTCCAAAAATTGCCGAGGATGAACGGCGCCTGCGCCGTGAGTCCAGGTTCTATCCCCACCATCCAAGTGGACATAGAGTTAGAATAATAAAGAGCCGAGCGCAGCGAGGCCGAGCCCGAAGCGTGGCGAGCGAAGCGAGGGGCCCTCTAAAATTCACAACCCTATGTCCGCTTGGATGGTGGGGCTACCACCTCCACTCACGGCGCAGGCGCCGTTCAGCTTCAGAGTTTTTCCGAAGCTTCGTCTGCTCTGCGCAGTACGGAGCGGACACCATTTGATGGGCGGACTCTATTAGGCAGAACACCGGGTTCAACATCTGATTGCCACCCTGAATCAAAAGTTCTACCACAGCTTTCTGCAGGGCCATTCAATACCCTCTGGTCTGGTCAGGGAATAATGACCCAAAACTCAACTTCAGACCTTCAGAGCTACCTAAGAACTAAGGAACAAGACACCGAGCCTGGAATCATGGAATGGGCCCAACACAGTCCCCAGATTGGAATACTAAAGCCCTTGTACACACGGTCATAGATTCCGACAACCAAATCCGTCGGATTTTGTCCGAAACTGTTGCATACACACAGTCGGACAAAGTTGTCGAAAAATCCGATCTTTCAGAACGTGATGACGTAATTTCGTTACGATGGGATTACGTTCAGGCTAGTAGCTAATAGCTTTGATGTAGGAATTTGATCTGAGCATGCGTGGCACTTTGTCCGATCGGAATTCTCTACACATGATCGGAGTATGTCCGATCGGAGCAGTTTGTCGGAAAATATTTCCAGCAAGTTGGAAAATTTGGTCCGACGGAAACAGTCCAATGAAGACCACACACAGTCGGAATATCCGACAAAAACGCTCCGATAGTAGGACACATTCCGACGGATTCTCCGACCGTGTGTACAAGGGCATAGACCTGGATTGGAATGATCTGGACAGAAGGGTCAAAGCAAATTAACCCACAAGATCTGCACATTTAAGGGAAGAATTTTCTGAACAAAATGTATTTCTGTTGTAGAAAGAACTCCACGAGTGAGTACAACTGTTATATTGTCTAATTAAAGTCAAAAATTTAGATCAAATTTTTTTTTCGTTCCTTTTTTCACTTTATTTATTATCTACTAATTTTTTTTTTATTTCACTACCTTAGTTACAGAGGTACCTAAAAAAAAGCCACAAGTCTATATAGTTCAACCAATAGAAAAAAAGAAATAAATAAATAGAATAAATAAATAGAACCTTCTTCTTTTAATTTCTGATTTGTGAATATTCCTTAGAAATGCACACAATTTGGACAACTACTGAATAAGGAAAAATTACAAACTTAACAGTAATTAGCGTTATAAATTAATTAAAGTAATTCGAAAGTTATATTTTTTCTTTTTGATATATGATGGTTGGATAGGAAATCTTTTTTTTTTTTTATTTATTATTAATTCATTCATATTTCCATATTTTCCTTTTTTGCGGATTTTGTGCTAGAATGTATACCCATTAATTGACCTTGCACTGTTTTTGCCCCCTTTTTCACTTCTTTTCCTTTGTGTTGGTTTGATATATATAAATAATAAAAATTAATTTTGAAAAAAAAAAAGGTTTAACAAAATGGAGAAAAGCCAATGTAAAAAAGGGCCGAGATACATCCCTGGGAATTACAGACCAGTCAGCCCAACATCAATAGTATGTAAACTCTTGGAGGGGATGATAAGGGACTATATACAAGATTTTAGTAATGAGAACGCTATCATTAGCAGTAATCAGCATGGATTCATGAAGAATCATTCTTGCTAAACCAATCTACTAACCTTCTATGAGGAGGTGAGTTGCCATCTAGATAAAGGAAGGCCCGTAGATGTGGTGTATCTGGATAAAGGAAGGCCCGTAGACGTGGTGTATCTAGATAAAGGAAGGCCCGTAGACGTGGTGTATCTAGATAAAGGAAGGCCCGTAGACGTGGTGTATCTAGATAAAGGAAGGCCCGTAGACGTGGTGTATCTAGATAAAGGAAGGCCCGTAGACGGGGTGTATCTAGATAAAGGAAGGCCCGTAGATGTGGTGTATCTAGATAAAGGAAGGCCCGTAGATGTGGTGTATCTAGATAAAGGAAGGTCCGTAGATGTGGTGTATCTAGATAAAGGAAGGCCCGTAGACGTGGTGTATCTAGATAAAGGAAGGCCTGTAGACGTTGTGTATCTAGATAAAGGATGGCCCGTAGACGTGGTGTATCTAGATAAAAGAAGGCCCGTAGACGTGGTGTATCTAGATAAAGGAAGGCCCCTAGACGTGGTGTATCTAGATAAAGGAAGGCCCGTAGATGTGGTGTATCTAGATAAAGGAAGGCCCGTAGACGTGGTGTATCTAGATAAAGGAAGGTCCGTAGATGTGGTGTATCTAGATAAAGGAAGGCCCGTAGATGTGGTGTATCTAGATAAAGGAAGGCCCGTAGACGTGGTGTATCTAGATAAAGGAAGACCCGTAGACGTGGTGTATCTAGATAAAGGAAGGCCCGTAGACGTAGTGTATATAAATAAAGGAAGGCCCGTAGACGTGGTGTATATAGATAAAGGAAGGCCCGTAGATGTGGTGTATCTAGATAAAGGAAGGTCCGTAGACGTGGTGTATCTAGATAAAGGAAGGCCCGTAGACGTGGTGTATCTATATAAAGGAAAGGGCCGTAGACGTGGTGTATCTAGATAAAGGAAGGCCCGTAGACGTGGTGTATCTAGATAAAGGAAGGCCCGTAGACGTGGTGTATCTAGATAAAGGAAGGGCCATAGATGTGGTGTATATAGATAAAGGAAGGCCCGTAGACGCGGTGTATCTAGATAAAGGAAGGTCCGTAGACGTGGTGTATCTAGATAAAGGAAGGTCCGTAGACGTGGTGTATCTAGATAATGGAAGGCCCGTAGACGTGGTGTATATAGATAAAGGAAGGCCCGTAGACGTGGTGTATCTGGATAAAGGAAGGCCCTTAGACGTGGTGTATCTAGATAAAGGAAGGCCCGTAGACGGAGTGTATCTAGATAAAGGAAGGCCCGTACACGTGGTGTATCTGGTTAAAGGAAAGGCCCGTAGACATGGTGTATCTGGATAAAGGAAGGCCCGTAGACGTGGTGTATCTAGATAAAGGAAGGCCCGTAGACGGAGTGTATCTAGATAAAGGAAGGCCCGTACACGTGGTGTATCTAGATAAAGGAAGGCCTGTACACGTGGTGTATCTGGATAAAAGAAGGTCCGTAGACGTGGTGTATCTGGATAAAGGAAGGCCCGTAGATGTGGTGTATCTAGATAAAGGAAGGCCCGTACACGTGGTGTATCTAGATAAAGGAAGGCCCGTAGATGTGGTGTATCTAGATAAAGGAAGGTCCGTAGACGTGGTGTATCTAGATAAAGGAAGGCCCGTAGACGTGGTGTTTCTGGATAAAGGAAGGCCCGTAGATGTGGTGTATCTAGATAAAGGAAGGCCCATAGACGTGGTGTATCTGGATAAAAGAAGGTCTGTAGACGTGGTGTATCTAGATAAAGGAAGGCCCGTAGACGTGGTGTATCTGGATAAAGGAAGGCCCGTAGACGTGGTGCATCTGGATAAAGGAAGGCCCGTAGACGTGGTGTATCTGGATAAAGGAAGGTCCGTAGACGTGGTGTATCTAGATAAAGGAAGGGCCGTAGACGTGGTGTATCTAGATAAAGGAAGGCCCGTAGACGTGGTGTATCTAGATAAAGGAAGGCCCGTAGACGTGGTGTATCTAGATAAAGGAAGGGCCGTAGACGTGGTGTATCTAGATAAAGGAAGGGCCGTAGACGTGGTGTATCTAGATAAAGGAAGGGCCGTAGACGGGGTGTATCTAGATAAAGGAAGGCCCGTAGACGTGGTGTATCTAGATAAAGGAAGGGCCGTAGACGTGGTGTATCTAGATAAAGGAAGGGCCGTAGACGTGGTGTATCTAGATAAAGGAAGGGCCGTAGACGGGGTGTATCTAGATAAAGGAAGGCCCGTAGACGTGGTGTATCTAGATAAAGGAAGGCCCGTAGACGTGGTGTATCTAGATAAAGGAAGATCCGTAGACGTGGTGTATCTGGATAAAGGAAGGCCCGTAGACGTGGTGTATCTAGATAAAGGAAGGCCCGTAGACGTGGTGTATCTAGATAAAGGAAGGCCTGTAGACGTGGTGTATCTAGATAAAGGAAGGCCCATAGACGTGGTGTATCTAGATAAAGGAAGGCCCATAGACGTGGTGTATCTAGATAAAGGAAGGCCTGTAGACGTGGTGTATCTAGATAAAGGAATCAATATAATCAAAAGAACATAAATAAAATATCCATATAATCAGGAAATCATAATGACAGTTTCGGGCTATTATGGATCACGCCCTTCTTCAGAAAATCATGCCTATACAATGATCACATATGTGACTAAATATATAGTTCACTAATAGTCCTAAAAAGAAATCAATGAAAAATCAATAACCAGAAAATGATATCATAATAACAATAAAATGATAAAAAAAAGAATGAATGAAAAGATGTTAAAAATGTACAAAAATTTTACAAAATTATATCTAAAGATATCGAATAATGTGGTACAACTGTATATACACATCAGGAATCCTCAATGGTCACACAGATATTTTTTCCAGCACACTTACCATTTAGCCACTTTCTAACAATTTCCATTAATAAGAGAGGTTTTAATTTTAATAGAATTGTATTTTGTATTTATACAGTGTAGTATTTCTATAGGATTTCTATAGCCTCAGTTGCACAACACATGTATATACAGTATTATTTATTGTATTATCTGTAAGCACAGGTGCACTGGACCTGATAGGTTTGTTATAATGTGGCCAAGATAAAGCAAACAAGAAAAACTGTATTTTTAAAGAGACGGGATATCCTTCAACTCGCGGACAATAGAGCGAGCGGCTGGAAGGCCATTTGTCACGGCTGACTGACAGCCGGGTTCGGTTCATATATATAACTCACACTTTGTTTGGCTGACATCGCGGCGATATTATTATATACTTTAAAAAAATCCTTTTTTTCCCCCAGGAAAAGTGTTTTCCAGACTCCGCCGTACACCGCAGCTTCTCCGCTTCTGCGGGGCCGGAATAATCCCGGGTGGCCAATAGGGTAGAGCAGAGAAATTCCAACTATACTGAATTTGCCTTGAAAATTCATTACAGCAAAAATGTTGAAATTTTCTTGTAGAGTTACTCTCTTTTTTTCAATTATAAGGTGTTTTGTATTGGGAAGGGTGGGAGGGGTTGGGGATATACGGGTAACATAAGGGGCTATTTATCTACAATTTCACGGTGCAGACGTCTCAGCGCCACCATAAATAATCTCCGTAATGTCCCCTAATATGTTTATTTCCTATGATCATCAGCTCCATCTAGTGGCGATAATTCAGTATTTTCCTAATTGAGGTATTTCAGGAAAATCCTGCATTATAGCCACTAGATGGAGCTGATGATCATAGGAAATAAGTAGAGTATTCAGAACGGCTGTGTGACTGCTGAGTCATTTGCATATTTATATATATATTTTTTAATAGACCCCTTAGTGTATTTCATATAGAGTCACTGGTAACTGTATAGGGCAATGCTAACATTCAGTATAAGAATTCCTTTTTGTATCTAGGTCTTTATTTTTATTTTTATCCTCTCTTACATGCAGACCGAACTGTCCAGCCAAAGTCACATTAACAGTGATTGGGAGAAACACTGGGGGTAACACTGGGGGTAACACTGGGGGTAACACTGGGGGTGCTTACTAAGGTTAGTTTTTAACCCTTTTTCCAAAATAAAATAATAAATTAAAAATAAAATTTGTATGGTTCAATTGTAAGTCCATAGCCATCAATATGGAGTTGCCCCTCCCTCCATGGCCATTAATATGGAGTTGCCCCTCCCTCCATGGCCATTAATATGGAGTTGCCCCTCCCTCCATGGCCATTAATATGGAGTTGTCCCTCCCTCCATGGCCATTAATATGGAGTTGCCCCTCCCTCCATGGCCATTAATATGGAGTTGCCCCTCCCTCCATGGCCATTAATATGGAGTTGCCCCTCCCTCCATGGCCATTAATATGGAGTTGCCCCTCCCTCCATGGCCAATAATATGGAGTTGCCCCTCCCTCCATGGCCATTAATATGGAGTTGCCCCTCCCTCCATGGCCATTAATATGGAGTTGCCCCTCCCTGCATGGCCATTAATATGGAGTTGCCCCTCCCTGCATGGCAATTAATATGGAGTTGCCCCTCCCTCCATGGCCATTAATATTGAGTTGCCCCTCCCTCCATGACCATTAATATAGAGTTGCCCCTCCCTCCATGGCCATTAATATAGAGTTGCCCCTCCCTCCATGGCCATTAATATGGAGTTAACTCCTCCCTTCTTAACTATTAATTTGGAGTTGTTCCATCCCACGGACATTAATAATGAGTTGCTGCATCCCTTCATGGCTATTAATATGGAGATGCACCCCCCCCCCAAATCCCAAGACCATTAATATGAAGTTGTCCCAACCCAATCCTGGCCATTAATATGGAGTTGCCCCTCCCTCCATAACTATTAGTTTGGAGCTGTTACCTCTCTCCATGGCTATTAATATGGTGTTGCCCCCTCCCTCTATAGCCATTAATATTGAGATGCACCCCCCCAATCCCAAGACCATTAATATGGAGTTGTCCCACCCCATCATGGTCATTAACCACTTCGCCCCCAGGCCAATTCTGACATTTCTCTCCTACATGTAAAATTCATAATTTTTTTGCTAGAAAATTACAAAGAACCCCCAAACATTATATATGTTTTTTTTAGCAAAGACCCTAGAGAATACAATGGTGGTCGTTGCAACTTTTTATCTCGCACGGTATTTGCGCAGCAATTTTCCGAACACGTTTTTTTCTGAAAAAAAACAGTTTCATGCTTTAAAAAAAAAAAAAACAGTAAAGTTAGCCCAATGTTGACATGTTGGGTATGGAAAAAAAGCATACGCAGCATGTCACGCTTCAAAATTGCACGCGCTCGTGGAATGGCGCCAAACGTTGGTATTTAAAAATCCCCATAGGCGACGCTTAAATTTTTTTTTTTACTGGTTACATGTTTTGGGTTACAGAGGAGGTCTAGGGCTAGAATTATTGCTCTCGCTCTAACGTTCCCGGTGATACCTCACATGTGTGGTTTGAACACCGTTTTCATATGTGGGCGGGACTTACGTATGCGTTCGATTCTGCGTACGAGCTCACGGGGACAGGGGCGCTTTAAATATATATATATTTTTTTTTTATTGTTCATTTTATTTTAATTTTTTTAGTTTGACACTTTAAAAAAAAAAAAAAATTGATGACTTTTATTCCTATTACAAGGAATGTAAACATCCCTTGTAATAGGAATATGGCACGATCGGACATATTTACAGTGAGATATAGGGGGTCAATAAGACCCCACATCTCACCTCTAGGCTGGGAAGCCTAAAATAAAAAAAAATAAATAAAAAAAAAACGATCCTGGCTTCCCAGCCAAAACGGCGCCGTTAATTTGAACGCAGAGGCCGGGCGTGACGTCATAACATCGCGCCCGGCTTCCGAACGATCATAGAGACTCCGGGGACGATCTGGTCCACCGGAAATCTCTATAGTATTATCCGGGGGGGGGGGGGGGGCGGCGGATCCTGTGACCGACTCACCGACGGAAGTGGTGAATCGGTAGAAGCACCGGAGGGCGGAGGGAGGGGGGGGGGGAGCATCCCCTCCCGCCGCCCGTAAGAATGATCAAGCCGCGGAACAGCCAAAAACAGCATGACCTCCAACCTCTACCAATGTAGTGGTTCAAGGCTTATTGGGGGGGGGGGGGGGGGGGGGGCTCTTTGCCTTTTTGCCTAGGGTGCTAAAGGGTCTTGTCCCAGCACTGGCGCCGTGTGTCCATCGCTCCCCATTGCTGTCACTTCTGCACCATCTCAGCACTTTCTTCATTCCAGAACAGGTTGGAGAGCTGTCATTGCAGGTGGATCGGCCGGCCAGCAGCTGCCTGTACAAACATTCCCGCAGTGTTGCCAGCGGTAAATATTATTGCAAAGCAAACACGATGATTCACAAGAGGTCTGCCCCACCGAGAGGAGGACCCGACAGCCCTGGCATGGTTTACTGTTATTTAATGAGCTTAGGCTTGTGTACCGTGGAGCTATTGATTAACCTCGGACTACAGATGGGAAGGAGAGCCGCTCCGAAGATGAACAGTCTGTAGATAGGAGCCGAGGATAAGACTAAACTTTACCTAGTGATGTGATAACTTGTTTTTCGCACAAGGTAATCACCCGTCCACCATAAGACGGCTACGTGCGTCACCGCGCTCCTCCACGCCGCCGACGCGGCCTATTACTCCGAGCCACTGGTAGGGTCATAAACTGTCCTCACCGCTCATCTGCTGCTCGACTGTCTTTTGTATGAGATACAAACCCCCCCCCACCCCTTAATGGACCGGTCAGTAACTTCACAAGTCTGTATAGAAATTCCCGACATGATACAAAGTATCATTATTCAGAAAGACTCCACTCCCTACCAATGAGAGGCCACCAGTCAGAAGACTCCACTCCGTACCAATGAGAGGCCACCAGTCAGAAGACTCCACTCCATACCAATGAGGGGCCACCAGTCAGAAGGCTCCACTCCCTACCAATGAGAGGCCACCGGTCGGAAGACTCCACTCCCTACCAATGAGAGGCCACCAGTCAGAAGACTCCACTCCCTACCAATGAGAGGCCACCAGTCAGAAGACTCCACTCTGTACCAATGAGAGGCCACCGGTCAGAAGACTCCACTCTGTACCAATGAGAGGCCACCGGTCAGAAGACTCCACTCTGTACCAATGAGAGGCCACCGGTCAGAAGACTCCACTCCATACCAATGAGAGGCCACCGGTCAGAAGACTCCACTCCATACCAATGAGAGGCCACCAGTCAGAAGACTCCACTCCCTACCAATGAGAGGCCACCGGTCAGAAGACTCCACTCCGTACCAATGAGAGGCCACCGGTCAGAAGACTCCACTCCGTACCAATGAGAGGCCACCAGTCAGAAGACTCCACTCCGTACCAATGAGAGGCCACCAGTCAGAAGACTCCACTCCCTACCAATGAGAGGCCACCAGTCAGAAGACACCACTCCGTACCAATGAGAGGCCACCGGTCAGAAGACTCCACTCCATACCAATGAGAGGCCACCAGTCAGAAGACTCCACTCCGTACCAATGAGAGGCCACTGGTCAGAAGACTCCACTCCATACCAATGAGAGGCCACCGGTCAGAAGACTCCACTCCATACCAATGAGAGGCCACCAGTCAGAAGACTCCACTCCCTACCAATGAGAGGCCACCGGTCAGAAGACTCCACTCCGTACCAATGAGAGGCCACCGGTCAGAAGACTCCACTCCGTACCAATGAGAGGCCACCAGTCAGAAGACTCCACTCCGTACCAATGAGAGGCCACCAGTCAGAAGACTCCACTCCCTACCAATGAGAGGCCACCAGTCAGAAGACTCCACTCCGTACCAATGAGAGGCCACCAGTCAGAAGACTCCACTCCCTACCAATGAGAGGCCACCAGTCAGAAGACTCCACTCCCTACCAATGAGAGGCCACCAGTCACAAGACTTCACTCCGTACCAATGAGGGGCCACCAGTCAGAAGACTCCACTCTGTACCAATGAGGGGCCACCAGTCAGAAGACTCCACTCCGTACCAATGAGAGGCCACCAGTCAGAAGACTCCACTCCGTACCAATGAGAGGCCACCAGTCAGAAGACTCCACTCCGTACCAATGAGAGGCCACCAGTCAGAAGACTCCACTCCCTACCAATGAGAGGCCACCAGTCAGAAGACTCCACTCCGTACCAATGAGGGGCCACCAGTCACAAGACTCCACTCCGTACCAATGAGGGGCCACCAGTCAGAAGACTCCACTCCGTACCAATGAGAGGCCACCAGTCACAAGACTCCACTCCGTACCAATGAGGGGCCACCAGTCAGAAGACTCCACTCTGTACCAATGAGAGGCCACCAGTCAGAAGACTCCACTCCGTACCAATGAGAGGCCACCAGTCAGAAGACTCCACTCCCTACCAATGAGAGGCCACCAGTCAGAAGACTCCACTCCCTACCAATGAGAGGCCACCAGTCAGAAGACTCCACTCCCTACCAATGAGAGGCCACCAGTCAGAAGACTCCACTCCCTACCAATGAGAGGCCACCAGTCACAAGACTTCACTCCGTACCAATGAGAGGCCACCAGTCAGAAGACTCCATTCTGTACCAATGAGAGGCCACCGGTCAGAAGACTCCACTCCGTACCAATGAGAGGCCACCAGTCAGAAGACTCCACTCTGTACCAATGAGAGGCCACCAGTCAGAAGACTCCACTCCGTACCAATGAGAGGCCACCGGTCAGAAGACTCCACTCCGTACCAATGAGAGGCCACCAGTTAGAAGACTCCACTCCGTACCAATGAGAGGCCACCAGTCAGAAGACTCCACTCCGTACCAATGAGAGGCCACCAGTCAGAAGACTCCACTCCGTACCAATGAGAGGCCACCAGTCAGAAGACTCCACTCCGTATCAATGAGAGGCCACCAGTCAGAAGACTCCACTCCCTACCAATGAGAGGCCACCAGTCAGAAGACTCCACTCCGTACTAATGAGAGGCCACCAGTCAGAAGACTCCACTCCGTACCAATGAGAGGCCACCAGTCAGAAGACTCCACTCCATACCAATGAGAGGCCACCAGTTAGAAGACTCCACTCCGTACCAATGAGAGGCCACCAGTCAGAAGACTCCACTCCGTACCAATGAGAGGCCACCAGTCAGAAGACTCCACTCCCTACCAATGAGAGGCCACCAGTCAGAAGACTCCACTCCGTACCAATGAGAGGCCACCGGTCAGAAGACCGTGAGGAGAGAGATACAATGAAGGTCCATCTGAGAAGTCACAAGAGTAACCCAACGCATTTCGGGGGCTTAACACTCTACTTCTGTAATTTTGTAAGCATTGCTGGGACAAGGTCATCTAGAGCCCAGGGCGAGCATGGCAAACATGGAAAACATGCCGAACATGGCGACACATGGCGAACATGCCGAACATGGCAAAAATGGCAAACATGACGAACATAGCAAACATGCTGAACATGGCGACACATGGCGAACATGGCAAACATGGCGACACATGGCAAACATGCCGAAGATGCGAACATGGCAAACATGGCAACACATGGCAAACATGCCGAAGATGCGAACATGGCAAACATGCCGAACATGGTGACACATGGCAAACATGACAAACATGGTAAACATGGCGAACCTGGCAAATATGCTGAGCATGGCGACACACGGCAAACATGGCAAACATGCCGAACATGGCGAATATGGCAAACATGGCAAACATGCCGAACATGGCGACACATGAAGAACATGGCAAACATGGCGAACATGGCGACATATGGCAAACATGCCGAACATGGCGAACATGCCGAACATGGCAACACATGGCAAACATGCCGAACATGGCGAATATGGCAAACATGCCGAACATGGCGACACATGGCAAACATGACGAACATGGCAAACATGGCGAACATGGCATACATGCTGAACATGGCGACACATGGCGAACATGGCAAACATGGCAAACATGCTGAAGATGGCGAATATGGCAAACATGGCGAACATGGCGACACATGGAAAACATGGCGAACATGCCGAACATGGCGAATATGGCGAACATGGCGAACATGGCGAACATGGCAAACATGCCGAACTTGGCGACACATGGCAAACATGGTGACACATGGCAAACATGGCGAACATGGCAAACATGCCGAACATGGCAAACATGCCGAACATGCCGAACATGCTGAACATGGCGACACATGGCAAACATGCCGAACATGGCGAATATGGCAAACATGCCGAACATGGCGAATATGGCAAACATGGCAAACATGCCGAACATGGCGACACATGGCAAACATGCCGAACATGGCGAATATGGCAAACATGGCAAACATAGCGAATATGGCAAACATGGCAAACATGGCGAACATGGCGAACATGGCAAACATGGCGAACATGGCAAACATGGCAAACATGGCAAACATGCCGAACATGGCGAATATGGCAAACATGGCAAACATGGCGACACATGGGAAACATGCCGAACATGCCGAACATGGCGACACATGGCAAACATGCCGAACATGGCGAATATGGCAAACATGGCAAACATGCCGAACACGCCGAACATGGCGACACATGGCAAACATGCCGAACATGGGGAATATGGCAAACATGGCAAACATGCCGAACATGGAAAACATGGCGAACATGGCGACACATGGCAAACATGCCGAACATGGCGAACATGGCATACATGCTGAACATGGCGACACATGGCGAACATGGCAAACATGCCAAACATGGCAAACATGCTGAAGATGGCGAATATGGCAAACATGCCGAACATGGCGACACATGGCAAACATGACGAACATGGCATACATGCTGAACATGGCGACACATGGCGAACATGGCAAACATGGCAAACATGGCAAACATGCTGAAGATGGCGAATATGGCAAACATGGAGAACATGGCGACACATGGAAAACATGGCGAACATGCCGAACATGGCGAATATGGCAAACATGGCGAACATGGCAAACATGCCGAACATAGCAAACATGCTGAACATGGCGACACATGGCGAACATGGCAAACATGGCGACACATGGCAAACATGCCGAAGATGCGAACATGGCAAACATGGCAACACATGGCAAACATGCCGAAGATGCGAACATGGCAAACATGCCGAACATGGCGACACATGGCAAACATGACAAACATGGTAAACATGGCGAACCTGGCAAATATGCTGAGCATGGCGACACACGGCAAACATGGCAAACATGCCGAACATGGCGAATATGGCAAACATGGCAAACATGCCGAACATGGCGACACATGACGAACATGGCAAACATGGCGAACATGGCGACATATGGCAAACATGCCGAACATGGCGAACATGCCGAACATGGCAACACATGGCAAACATGCCGAACATGGCGAATATGGCAAACATGCCGAACATGGCGACACATGGCAAACATGACGAACATGGCAAACATGGCGAACATGGCATACATGCTGAACATGGCGACACATGGCGAACATGGCAAACATGGCAAACATGCTGAAGATGGCGAATATGGCAAACATGGCGAACATGGCGACACATGGAAAACATGGCGAACATGCCGAACATGGCGAATATGGCGAACATGGCAAACATGGCGAACATGGCAAACATGCCGAACTTGGCGACACATGGCAAACATGGTGACACATGGCAAACATGGCGAACATGGCAAACATGCCGAACATGGCAAACATGCCGAACATGCCGAACATGCTGAACATGGCGACACATGGCAAACATGCCGAACATGGCGAATATGGCAAACATGCCGAACATGGCGAATATGGCAAACATGGCAAACATGCCGAACATGGCGACACATGGCAAACATGCCGAACATGGCGAATATGGCAAACATGGCAAACATAGCGAATATGGCAAACATGGCAAACATGGCGAACATGGCGAACATGGCAAACATGGCGAACATGGCAAACATGGCAAACATGCCGAACATGGCGAATATGGCAAACATGGCAAACATGGTGACACATGGCAAACATGGCGACACATGGGAAACATGCTGAACATGGCGAATATGGCAAACATGGCAAACATGCCGAACACGCCGAACATGGCGACACATGGCAAACATGCCGAACATGGGGAATATGGCAAACATGGCAAACATGCCGAACATGGAAAACATGGCGAACATGGCGACACATGGCAAACATGCCGAACATGGCGAACATGGCATACATGCTGAACATGGCGACACATGGCGAACATGGCAAACATGCCAAACATGGCAAACATGCTGAAGATGGCGAATATGGCAAACATGCCGAACATGGCGACACATGGCAAACATGACGAACATGGCATACATGCTGAACATGGCGACACATGGCAAACATGCCGAACATGGCAAACATGGCAAACATGGCAAACATGCTGAAGATGGCGAATATGGCAAACATGGAGAACATGGCGACACATGGAAAACATGGCGAACATGCCGAACATGGCGAATATGGCAAACATGGCGAACATGGCAAACATGCCGAACTTGGCAAACATGGCGAACATGGCAAACATGCCGAACTTGGCGACACATGGCAAACATGGCAAACATGGTGACACATGGCGAACATGGCAAACATGCCGAACATGGCGACACATGGCAAACATGCCGAACATGGCGAATATGGCAAACATGGCAAACATGCCAAACATGGCGAATATGGTAAAACATGGCAAACATGGCGAACATGGCAAACATGGCGAATATGGCAAACATGCCGAACATGGCGAATATGGCAAACATGCCGAACATGGCGAATATGGCAAACATGGCAAACATGCCGAACATGGCAAACATGGCGAACATGGCAAACATGCCAAACTTGGCGACACATGGCAAACATGGCAAACATGGTGACACATGGCAAACATGCCAAACATGGCAAACATGCCGAACATGGCGACACATGGCAAACATGGCAAACGTGCCGAACGCGCCGAACATGGCGACACATGGCAAACATGCCGAACATGGCGACACATGGCACACATGACGAACATGGCATACATGCTGAACATGGCGACACATGGCGAACATGGCAAACATGCCAAACATGGCAAACATGCTGAAGATGGCGAATATGGCAAACATGCCGAACATGGCGAATATGGCAAACATGGCAAACATGCCAAACTTGGCGACACATGGCAAACATGGCAAACATGGCACACATGACGAACATGGCGAACATGGCATACATGCTGAACATGGCGAACATGGCGAACATTGCAAACATGCCAAACATGCCAGACCACCCTCCCCCCAACATGTATGAGTACACGTCAGCAAAAATTCTACCCAAGAATTGAACATGAATCTGCATGCTTACCACCTAAGCAAAAATCCCCCCATCCTCCCAGGAAAAATCCACCCCCCCTGCTGAAATCCTCCCTCCCAGCATGAATTTTGCCCTCCCATCTCCCCAACACAAATGCCTACCCCCCCACCCGCAAAAAAAAGAAAATCACCACTCTTAGCACAAATCTTCTACCCCTCAAATTTCCTCTACGAGTACACCCCCCCCCATTCCAAATCCCCCTTCCAGCACATAGTCTGTCCCCCAATTCCCCCTCCTAGCACAAATACCCCCCCAAAAAAATTTCTCTTTCTAGCACAAATACTAAAATACTCCCCAATCAGCCTTACTAGTACAAATCTACCCCCCCCCCCCAAAATCACCCCTCCTAGCACAAATCTTCTACCCATTAAATTTCCCCTACGAGTGCGCATCTTCATCCCCCTCCCAGCACAAGTCACCCAGTTCCCCCTCCTAGCACAAATACTCCACCCCCCCCCCAAAAAATAATTTCCCTTCCTTGCACAAATACTCTCCAATCATCCTTATGCCGCGTACACACGAGCAAATTGTCCGGCGTACTTAGTCCGACAAACAATCCGGCGGATAGTCCGGACTTTCTACCGAATGGACTTGGCCACACACGGACACACAGAAAGTCCGGCGTTTGCTAGCGTGATGACGTACAACACGTACGACGGGACTAGAAAAAGGAAGTTCAATAGCCAGTAGCCAATAGCTTCCTTCTCGTGCTTGCTTCTGAGCATGCGTCATTCTTAGTCCGCCGGACTAGCACACTGACGAACGGATTGTCCGCTGAAAGCCCAAGTTACGCTGGAAAAGTCAGCTGAAGCCCACACACCATCGAATTGTCCGGTGAAATGCGTTTCGGCGGACTAAGTCGCCGGACAATTCCTGTTCTCCCATCCCCCTCCCAACACAAAACCCCCCAAATCCCCCCTCCTAGCACCATTCCTGTTCTCCCATCCCCCTCCCAACACAAAACCCCCCAAATCCCCCCTCCTAGCACCATTCCTATTCTCCCATCCCCCTCCCAACACAAAACCCCCCAAATCCCCCCTCCTAGCACCATTCCTGTTCTCCCATCCCCCTCCCAACACAAAACCCCCTAAATCCCCCCTCCTAGCACCATTCCTGTTCTCCCATCCCCCTCCCAACACAAATCCCCCAAATACCCCCTCCTAGCACCATTCCTGTTCTCCCATCCCCCTCCCAACACAAAACCCCCAAATCCCCCCTCCTAGCACCATTCCTGTTCTCCCATCCCCCTCCCAACACAAAACCCCCCAAATCCCCCCTCCTAGCACCATTCCTGTTCTCCCATCCCCCTCCCAACACAAATCCCCCAAATACCCCCTCCTAGCACCATTCCTGTTCTCCCATCCCCCTCCCAACACAAAACCCCCCAAATACCCCCTCCTAGGACCATTCCTGTTCTCCCATCCCCCTCCCAACACAAAACCCCCCAAATCCCCCCTCCTAGCACCATTCCTGTTCTCCCATCCCCCTCCCAACACAAAACCCACCAAATCACCCATCCTAGCACCATTCCTGTTCTCCCATCCCCCTCCCAACACAAAACCCCCCAAATCCCCCCTCCTAGCACCATTCCTGTTCTCCCATCCCCCTCCCAACACAAAACCCCCCAAATCACCCATCCTAGCACCGTTCCTGTTCTCCCATCCCCCTCCCAACACAAAACCCCCCAAATCCCCCCTCCTAGCACCATTCCTGTTCTCCCATCCCCCTCCCAACACAAATCCCCCAAATCCCCCCTCCTAGCACCATTCCTGTTCTCCCATCCCCCTCCCAACACAAACCCCCCAAATCCCCCCTCCTAGCAGCATTCCTGTTCTCCCATCCCCCTCCCAACACAAACCCCCCCAAATCCCCCCTCCTAGCACCATTCCTGTTCTCCCATCCCCCTCCCAACACAAATCCCCCAAATCCCCCCTCCTAGTACCATTCCTGTTCTCCCATCCCCCTCCCAACACAAAACCCCCCAAATCCCCCCTCCTAGCACCATTCCTGTTCTCCCATCCCCCTCCCAACACAAATCCCCCAAATCCCCCCTCCTAGTACCATTCCTGTTCTCCCATCCCCCTCCCAACACAAAACCCCCCAAATCCCCCCTCCTAGCACCATTCCTGTTCTCCCATCCCCCTCCCAACACAAAACCCCCCAAATCCCCCCTCCTAGCAGCATTCCTGTTCTCCCATCCCCCTCCCAACACAAAACCCACCAAACGACCCATCCTAGCACCATTCCTGTTCTCCCATCCCCCTCCCAACACAAAACCCCCCAAATCACCCATCCTAGCACCATTCCTGTTCTCCCATCCCCCTCCCAACACAAAACCCCCCAAATCCCCCCTCCTAGCACCATTCCTGTTCTCCCATCCCCCTCCCAACACAAATCCCCCAAAATCCCCACTCCCAATCAAATTTACCCTCCTAGAACAAATATTACCCTTTGCCGCCCCATATATTCCCCTTCCCAACACAAATCCCTCATCTCCTCACAGCCCCCCCCCCTCAACCTCATATAATGCCATAGTACCCAGGGCAGCTGCCCCTCTTGCCCACCCTTTGTCCCGGCCCCGTTCCCAAGTCTGTACATAAATTCCCGACATGATACAATATATAATAACAGTTTCATTATTCGTACAAATAAAAAGCCACCATCGAGCGCCAGTCAAAAGAGCGTGACGAGAGCGAGATACAATGAAGGTTCAGGTCAAAGGAAAATCCAACGCGTTTCGGGGGCTCAACGCTCTCCTTCCTCAGGGCTTGGATTCTCATAGTAGATAAGAAGAATACTGGAAAAATCCAACACCTTTCGGGGGCTCAGCGCTCTCCTTCCTCAGGGCTTGGATTCTCATAGTAGATAAGAAGAATACTGGAAAAATCCAACGCGTTTCGGAGGCTCAGCGCTCTACTTCCTCAGGGCTTGGATTCTCATAGTAGATAAGAAGAATACTGGAAAAATCCAACGCGTTTCGGGGGCTCAGCGCTCTCCTTCCTCAGGGCTTGGATTCTCATAGTAGATAAGAAGAATACTGGACAAGAAATTGTAAAAACAAGAATAAATTCATTTTTATTGTGTTTTTGTAACATTTCTGTATCCTTACATCTAGTTTACTGCCTTAAGGCCGGGTTCACACTGATGCCAACGCAGACATGGCACGTGATTCGCACCGCATTGCTGAGCAGACCACATGCCATGTCTGTACAGTTTATATGGCTGAATTTGCATCGCATTCGGACCAAAATGGTGCAGGACCCAAATTTTGGGTTGTCCCCAGAAAAGTAATAAAGGGGAACTCTTCCAATGGGGGGGGACACTGGTTCTGGTGACCTGGGCGGGGCCCCCCAAGGAATTCCCTTCATTTGCAGAGATTTCCTCTCACTGCCTGGGACAGGAAGTGAAGGGAAATCTCCCCAAATGGGTGCAAAAAAACAAAACAAAAACCCTCCCATACTCTATCTAAAATGCCTAGAGTTCTACTTTAAACCCCACCTATCTACCTAGAATACCTAATTGTGTGCAGATGATTGAAGTCAGAAGAAGTTTCTAAGCTCTGGGGCAAATGCCCTTGTAGAGGGCATTGGGGTTGAGTTACTAAAGGCAAATAGACTGAGCACTTTGCACAGAGCAGTTTCTCCGGAGATTATTAAGGCCGCGTTCACACCGAACGATTATCTGCCTGAAGCTAAGAACCTGCTGGAGGAGAAAAAAATCACCAATTGTCGATGGAGACGTTCCACCCCTCCACCCCTCCACCCCTCCACCCCTCCACCCCTCCACTCCGTGCCGCCTGAAGCCAAACACCTGAAGAGCCAACAAGTTCTGGAGATTTGATTGTCGCTGATTGGGCGTTTTTGGCATGTTTTTATCCTCATAGAAATTCACTCATTTTTGTGCGTTTTGGCACGCGTTTTTCTGCTTAAATTGAAATAATAAAATAATAATAATATATTAATAAATAAATGTAAAATAAATACACAAATAACTAAAAATCATCATAAATAAGTAAAATAAATTAATAATATGTAATAATACATTAATAAATAACAATTAACCTCTAACTTAAAAAAAAATACATTATTAATAATAATAATAATAATAATAATAATAAAATAAATATAAACACCCAAATGTGAACAAAAGAATACATTAATAATAATAATAAAATAACAATAAACACCCAAACTTGAACAGAAAAAATACATTATTATTATTATTAATAATAATAATAATCATACAATAACAATAAACACCCAATTGTGAACAAAAGAATAAATTATTATTATTATTATTATTAATAATAATAATAATAATAATAATAATAATAATAATAATAATATAATACCAATAAACACCCAAACTTGAACAAAAAATACATAAATAATAATAATAATTATAATAATTATAAAATACCAATAAACACCCAAACATGAACATAAAAATACATTATCAATAATAATAATAAAATAACAATAAACATCCAAACATGAACAGAAAAAATACATTATTAATAATAATAATAATAATAATAATTATAATAATAATAATCATAAAATACCAATAAACACCCAAACTTGAACAAAAAATACATAAATAATAATAATAATAATCATAAAATACCAATAAACACCCAAACATGAACAGAAAAATACATTATTAATAATAATAATAATAATAATAAAATAACAATAAACATCCAAACATGAACAGAAAAATACATTATTAATAATAATAACAATCATCATAAAATAACAATAAACACCCAATTGTGAACAAAAGAATACATTATTATTATTAATATTATTATTATTAATAATAATAATAATAATAATAATAATAATAATAATAAAATAACAATAAACACCCAAACATGAACAAAAAATACATAAATAATAATAATAATAATCATGAAATATCAATAAACACCCAAACATGAACAGAAAAATACATTATTAATAATAATAATAATAATAATAATAATAATAAAATAACAATAAACACCCAAATGTGAACAAAAGAATACATTATTAATAATAAAAATACTAATAATAAAATACCAATAAACACCCAAACTTGAACAAAAAAAATACATTAATAATAGTAATACTAATAATAAAAAAATCAATAAACACCCAAACATGAACAAAAAATACATTATTAATAATAATAATAATAATAATAAAAAAATACATTATTATTATTATTATTATTATTATTATTAATAATAATAATAATAATAATAAAATAACAATAAACACCTAAATGTGAACAAAAGAATACAATAATAATAAAAATGTATTTAGTATTAGGGTGTTTACTTATTATTTTTTTTATTTTTTTAAGGGGTAAGGGTTAAAGTTAAGGGTTAATTATTAATTTATTGTTACTTAATTTATTGAATTTATTCATTTGATTTTTATTTATGATTTTTATTTATTTGTGTATTTATTTTACATGTATTTATTAATTTATTATTATTATTATTATTATTATTCATATAATAATAAATAAAATTTAATTAAAATAAATAAAATAATAATAAATAATCCTAATCACAACTCCTAATCCTAACCCTAACCTAAACTGAAAAGCAATATATATAAGAAATAAAAGCTAATGGAAAAGTTAAAATACCTGCAACAAATGATGCAACAGATAATACCCTAATCCAGTAACTGAAACAGTCGAAAAATAAATATATATACATACAGTGAGGAGAAAAAGTATTTGCTCCCCCGCTGATTTTGTAGGTTTGCTCACTGACAAAGAAACGATCGGTCTATAATTTTATTGGTCGATTTATTAGAACAGCAAGAGAGAAGAACAACAAAAATATCCAGAAAAAACGCATTTCAAAAAAGTTATAAATTGATTTGCATTTTAATGAGTGAAATAAGTATGTGAACCCTTCACAAAACATGACTTAGTAGTTGGTGGAGAAACCCTTGTTGGAGATCACAGAGGTCAGACGTTTCTTGGAGTTGGCCTCCAGGTTCGCACATCTCAGGAGGGATTTTGTCCTCTTTGCAGATCCTCTCCGAGTCATTAAAGATTTCCAGGCTGACATTTGGTGACTCGAACCTTCAGCTCCCTCCACAGATTTTCTATGGGATTAAGGTCTGGAGACTGGCTAGGCCACTCCAGTACGTCACGTGCTTCTTTTTAACACACTTCTTTCTTGCCTTGGCCGTGTGTTTTGGGTCATTGTCATGCTGGAAGACCCATCCATGACCTGTTTTCAATGCCCTGGCTGAGTGAAGGAGGTTCTCACCCAAGATTTGAGATGGGCTCATCCATCAACCCTTTAATGCGATGAAGTTGTCTTGTCCCCTTAGCAGGAAAACACCCCCAAAGCATAATGTTTCCACCTCCATGTATGGCAGTGGGGGATGGTGTTCTTGGGGTCATAGGTCCTCCATGTATGATGGTGGGGGAGGGTGTTCTTGGGGTCATAGGACCTCCATGTATGATGGTGGGGGAGGGTGTTCTTGGGGTCATAGGACCTCCATGTATGATGGTGGGGGAGGGTGTTCTTGGGGGTCATTGGACCTCCATGTATGACGTGGGGGATGGTGTTTTTGGGGTCATAGGACCTCCATGTCTGATGGTGGGGGATGATATTCTTGGGGTCATAGGACCTCCATGTCTGATGGTGGGGGATGGTATTCTTGGGGTCATAGGACCTCCATGTATGATGGTGGGGGATGGTATTCTTGGGGTCATAGGACCTCCATGTATGACGGTGGGGGATGGTGTTCTTGGGGTCATAGGTCCTCCATGTATGACCGTGGGGGATGGTGTTCTTGGGGTCATAGGACCTCCATGTATGACGGTGGGGGATGGTGTTCTTGGGGTCATAGGTCCTCCATGTATGACGGTGGGGGATGGTGTTCTTGGGGTCATAGGTCCTCCATGTATGACGGTGGGGGATGGTGTTCTTGGGGTCATAGGACCTCCATGTATGACGGTGGGGGATGGTGTTCTTGGGGTCATAGGACCTCCATGTATGACGGTGGGGGATGGTGTTCTTGGGGTCATAGGTCCTCCATGTATGACGGTGGGGGATGGTGTTCTTGGGGTCATAGGTCCTCCATGTATGACGGTGGGGGATGGGGTTCTTGGGGTCATAGGTCCTTCATGTATGACGGTGGGGGATGGTGTTCTTGGGGTCATAGGACCTCCATGTATGACGGTGGGGGATGGTGTTCTTGGGGTCATAGGACCTCCATGTATGACGGTGGGGGATGGTGTTCTTGGGGTCATAGGACCTCCATGTATGACGGTGGGGGATGGTGTTCTTGGGGTCATAGGTCCTCCATGTATGACGGTGGGGGATGGGGTTCTTGGGGTCATAGGTCCTTCATGTATGACGGTGGGGGATGGTGTTCTTGGGGTCATAGGTCCTCCATGTATGACGGTGGGGGATGGGGTTCTTGGGGTCATAGGTCCTTCATGTATGACGGTGGGGGATGGTGTTCTTGGGGTCATAGGACCTCCATGTATGACGGTGGGGGATGGTGTTCTTGGGGTCATAGGACCTCCATGTATGACGGTGGGGGATGGTGTTCTTGGGGTCATAGGTCCTCCATGTATGACGGTGGGGGATGGGGTTCTTGGGGTCATAGGTCCTTCATGTATGACGGTGGGGGATGGTGTTCTTGGGGTCATAGGTCCTCCATGTATGATGGTGGGGGATGGTGTGATGGTGTTCTTGGGGTCATAGGTCCTCCATGTATTATGGTGGGGGATGGTATGATGGTGTTCTTGGGGTCATAGGTCCTCCATGTATGATGGTGGGGGAGGGTGTTCTTGGGGGTCATTGGACCTCCATGTATGACGGTGGGGGGGTGGTGTTCTTGGGGTCATAGGTCCTCCATGTATGATGGTGGGGGAGGGTGTTCTTGGGGGTCATTGGACCTCCATGTATGACGGTGGGGGGTGGTGTTCTTGGGGTCATAGGCAGCATTCTTCCTCCTCCTCCAAACACGACGAGCTGATGCCAAAGATCTGGATTTTGGTCTCCTCTGACCACAACACTTTCCCCCGGTTCTCCTCGGAATCATTTGATGCTCATTAGCAGACTTCAGACGGACCTGTACATGTGATTTCCTGAGCGGGGGGGACCTGTACATGTGATTTCCTGAGCGGGGGGGACCTGTACATGTGATTTCCTGAGCGGGGGGACCTGTACATGTGATTTCCTGAGCGGGGGGATCTTGCGGGGGCTGCAGGATTTCAGTCCCTCACGGTGTAGTGTGTTACCGATTGTTCTCTTGGTGACTATGGTCCCAGCTGAGATCATTGATAAGATTCTCCGGTGTAGTTCTGGGCGGATTCCTCACCGTTCTCCTGATCATTGATCCTCCACGAGGTGAGATCTTCCATGGAGCCCCAGACCGAGGGTCAGACAGTTATTTTGTGTTTCTTCCATTTGTGAATAATAATCCCACCAACTGTTGTCTCCTCTCACCAAGCTGCTTGGCGATGGTCTTGTAGCCCATTCCAGCCTTGTGTAGGTCTCCAATCTTCTCCCCGACATCCTTGGGCAGATCTTTGGTCTCCATGGTGGAGAGATTGGAACCCGATTGATTGCTTCTGTGGACAGGAGTCTTTTATACAGGTAACAAGCTGAGATTAGGAGCACTCCCTCTAAGAGAGTTCTCCTAATCTCAGCTCCTTACCTGTATAGAGGACACCTGGGAGCCAGAAATCTCGCTGATTGAGGAACAAATAGTTATTTCGCTCATTAAAATGCAAATCAATTTATAACTTTTTTTTAAATTTGTTTTTCTGGATATTTTTATTGTCTCTCGCTGTTATAACAAACCAACCAATAAAATTATAGACTGATCGTTTCTTTGTCAGTGGGCGTACGTACAGAATCAGCAGCCGATCAAATACTTTTTTCCCCTCACTGTATATATATATTTATTTATTCTTTACTCCTTCCAGTGGCGTAGCTACCAGGGTCACAAAGGTCGCACTTCCAACCGGGCCCCGACAGTCCGCCACCATGGGAGGCCCCAGGAGAAGGTCATATGACTGGGGGGTTTGGTTGTCTTCATCCCTTATGATTACATAACCTGAAAATCCTCTTATGATGGGACATTACGGGCAACCAATGTGTGTATAGACAAAATACAATGTTAGAAATAATGTATCCTTTATTCAAATGAATCATAAAATATATTAAAATTCCATATAAATCCATATATATTACATGTCGTGGCTCAGTGCCTAATGTGACCTTCACTGCATATAACATCTTCATGTATAACAGATGACCAAATGTAGATAGAGGTATCTCCGAGCTGGACGCTAGTATTGCCCCATCACCATACACCAACGCATTCCAACACGTTTCAACGAGTGTCTTCTTCAAGGATTATATGCCACTCTGCAATATAAACCACCCTCTTTTAGGGTTATAATATAGCTCATATATCATTATTTTGTATCATACATCACATAGTAAACTTACATAGCATTCTCAGTGCTGCAACCCTAAAGTCATGTGACTTCCTTGCGACTTTTGTGAATTACCATCGCAGTCTATGGCACTCCAGTGAATGTTTTGACTTGTCATGCGAATTTATGTATTGCAAGTCACAGCAGTGTGAACAGGGGATCATAAAGGGCCCTGAGACGGATTGGAAAGGGCCCCTCTGATCGCCAGGGGGCCCTTTCCAATCCGTCTTCGTGGTTTCTTGCACCAGGGCCCTGAAGACTCTAGAGCCCCGTACACACGAGAGGACTTATGTCTGACAGACTTCCGAAGGAGTTCCGTCGGAGTTCTGCTGGAATTCCGACAGACTTTTCGGCTGAGCGGACTTGGCCACACACAATCACACTAAACTCCGACGGATTCGAACGTGATGACGTACGACTGGATTCGAATAAGGAAGTTCATAGCCAGTAGCCAATAGCTGCCCTAGCGTCCGTTTTAGTCCGTCGGAGTAGCACACACACGAGCAAATTTTTCGAAGGGACCTCCAGGGTTGGGGACAGCTGACGTCCCTAGAGTGGGTTACAAGGCATTGTGGGTGTAATGCAAGGTAGATCAATGGGCGCCAGACACTTCTTGAATATAAAGAGATTTATTTTCTCTTGAACAGAACTGTGAGAGAGGGGGTTGGGGCCACCACCTAGTAGTTGCAATGTGAATTAGCAGATTTCGAGACTTCTGTAGGCAGACAGCCCTGCAGGGAAAGGCATCCAGCAACACACCACATCCAGTGTAGGGGCGCTGTCTCCTATGGCAACAGTCTTAGAAGAGTTGTAACAAACTTCTGTACTTCATCTACAATCACTTCCTGTAGATCTTCACCCCTCTGAGCTCCCCGTCTCTCCTCACTAGACTTGCTGATCCACTGCCACTGGATCTCCTGAGCTCTTCCAACCTTTTCACTGAGTATTTTCCTCAAGCGTCACCCCCACATCCCTGCTGGGTCCCCAGCTTGGCACTCAGATACTCCTCAAGCTTCACCCCCCTGGCCTGCTTGGTCCATGGCTTGACACACAGGGCTGCTCTGCAAGCGTCACCTCCACTGGCTGGGTCCCTATCTTGGCACTCCCAATACTTCTCAAGCTTCACCCCCCTGGCCTGCTCAGTCCCTGACTTGACCCACAAGGCTGCTCTCTAAGCATCACCTCCACTGGTTGGGTCCCTAGCTTGGCACTCAGACACTCCTCAAGCATCACCTCCACTGGTTGGGTCCCTAGCTTGGCACTCAGACACTCCTCAAGCATCACCTCCACTGGTTGGGTCCCTAGCTTGGCACTCAGACACTCCTCAAGCATCACCTCCACTGGTTGGGTCCCTAGCTTGGCACTCAGACACTCCTCAAGCATCACCTCCACTGGTTGGGTCCCTAGCTTGGCACTCAGACACTCCTCAAGCATCACCTCCACTGGTTGGGTCCCTGGCTTGGCACTCAGACACTCCTCAAGCATCACCTCCACTGGTTGGGTCCCTGGCTTGGCACTCAGACACTCCTTAAGCATCACCTCCACTGGTTGGGTCCCTGGCTTGGCATTCAGACACTCCTCAAGCATCACCTCCACTGATTGGGTCCCTGGCTTGGCATTCAGACACTCCTCAAGCATCACCTCCACTGGTTGGGTCCCTGGCTTGACACTCGCTGAAGTTTTCCAATTCTTCACCGTCCCGGGTTGGTGAGAATTCTGCTCCAGTACTTGGTTCAAGTTACTCCCTGGTAATAAGGTGGTTGGTCCCTTAGTGGTGACAGCTTCCCAGTCTACCTCCGACCACGACAGGTTCTCCGGCCAGCAGAACCGGAACCTTTGGTTGTACTGGACGCCGCAATCCCAACCTTGCGCTGCTCCCTTGCTTCTGGAAAGGCCATCAGACAGCCTGGCAGCCAGACGTCCCCGGGA
The DNA here is from genome assembly GCF_037356315.1 of Lithobates pipiens. NCBI lineage: Eukaryota > Metazoa > Chordata > Amphibia > Anura > Ranidae > Lithobates > Lithobates pipiens. The sequence goes on from NW_027507785.1 coordinate 335,086,406, forward strand.
TAAACCTCAGGCTATGTCCTAGCAGCCCGGGGTAGACGACACACATCCACCCAGACAGCCACCCAGGTGGCACAGAAACTCAGATCACCTGACCTCACCCAAATAAATAGGCTCTCCCAGCAGGCCAAGGGATCCAAGAAGATCGCTGCCCATTGGCTGAAATACCCTATCTATTCCTGATCTGTCCTTGCAATGGCCTTTTCTTATCTAATGTCACCAGATACCCGGCCACCTAGTGACAGAAGAGAGAATCGCAGCAATTCCAGAACTAGGTTGGAATCAATTGATCCCTAACAATTGGCAGAGGCAACTATGCCTAGCAGGTAAATGTACTGGCAGCCCTGCCTAAACATCAGGGTGCTACATCTGAAATGATTCCTTCAATGTAATCGGTATACCCGGTCACACCTTTCATCTGAAGCTCTGACAGTTCATACTGCCACAGTCCCCGTCATACTGGACCCACCGGAGTGCAATGGTAGGACAGAGAGAACAGCGGGGAATATAAAGCACACAATATTATTACACCAAACTTTTCATAATTCCACACCCCGTCCCTCTCCACTCCACAAAGACATTCATTCACGTTTCTAGATGGAACCATCTCTGCCAACTCGGGAGATGTCAAATCTCTTCAGCAAACAAATGTTTAAATATGATGAACTTCATTAGTCTGAAAGCCAAGAGGAGAGACACACGGCTTTCACTTGTCAGTCACACATATTTCCGATTGAATCTTAACACCTTCCTAGCGGGTGTACGCACCTAGGAGGTCTCATGGAGAGGGGGGAGACCTTCTTAGGGGGTGTACGCACCTAGGAGGTCTCATGGAGATGGGGAACACCTTCCTAGCAGGTGTACGCACCTAGGAGGTCTCATGGAGAGGGGGGACACCTTCCTAGCGGGTGTACGCACCTAGGAGGTCTCATGGAGATGGGGAACACCTTCCTAGCGGGTGTACGCACCTAGGAGGTCTCATGGAGATGGGGAACACCTTCCTAGCGGGTGTACGCACCTAGGAGGTCTCATGGAGAGGGGGGACACCTTCCTAGCGGGTGTACGCACCTAGGAGGTCTCATGGAGATGGGGAACACCTTCCTAGCAGGTGTACGCACCTAGGAGGTCTCATGGAGAGGGGGGACACCTTCCTAGCGGGTGTACACATCTAGGGGGTCTCTTGGAGGTGGGGAACAACTTCATAGCAGTGTATGCACCTAGGAGGTCTCATGGAAGTGGGTAACACCCTTCTTAGGGGGTGTATGCACCTAGGAGGTCTCATGGAGGTAGGGGACACTTTCCTAGCAGGTGTACGCACCTAGGAGGTCTCATGGAGGTAGGGAACACCTTCCTAGCGGGTGTACGCACCTAAGAGGTCTCATGGAGAGGGAGGACACCTTCCTAGCGGGTGTACACATATAGGGGGTCTCTTGGAGGTGGGGAACAACTTCCTAGCAGTGTATGCACCTAGGAGGTCTCATGGAAGTGGGGAACACCCTTCTTAGGGGGTGTATGCACCTAGGAGGTCTCATGGAGGTAGGGGACACTTTCCTAGCAGGTGTACGCACCTAGGAGGTCTCATGTAGGTGGGGAACACCTTCCCAGTGAGTGTATGCACCTAGGAGGTCTCATGGAGGTGGGAAACACCTTCCCAGTGGGTGTATGCACCTAGGAGGTCTCATGGAGGTAGGGAACACTTTCCTAGCAGGTGTACGCACCTAGGGGGTCTCTTGGAGGTGGGGAACAACTTCCTAGCAGGTGTACGCACCTAGGAGGTCTCATGTAGGTGGGGAACACCTTCCCAGTGGATGTATGCACCTAGGAGGTATCATGGAGGTGGGGAACACCTTCCTAGCGGGTGTACACACCTAGGAGGTCTCATGGAGGTGGGGAACACCTTCCCAGCAGTGTACGCACCTAGGAGGTCTCATGGAGGTGGGGAACACCTTCCTAGCGGGTGTACACACCTAGGAGGTCTCATGGAGGTGGGGAACAACTTCCTAGCGGTGTATGCACCTAAGGGGTCTCTTGGAGGTGGGGAACAACTTCCTAGCCGGTGTACACACCTAGGAGGTCTCATGGAGGTGGGGAACACCTTCCCAGTGGATGTATGCACCTAGGAGGTCCCATGGAGGTGGGGACACACCTCCATGAGACCGGCGTCTTCGGTGACAGCGCGGTCTCCGCACCTAGGAGGTCTCATGGAGATGGGTCTTTATTTTAGGGCTGCATATGTGCATACCTGTGCAGCGCACTCCCAGCACAGAGACCGCGCTGTCACCGACATCTCCAAGTCTCATACTAGTGAGGACCAACTCTCAATCACATGATAGATGTGACACAGTGATCAGTCGCTGTACAGCCCGCCACATACTCTTTCTCCTCTTGAATGGAGAAAAACATACATTATATATATATTTATATTACATTTTATACCAGAGCCAGGGGTGTACTTACAGGGGTTGGCATTGTGACCTGGCCCCATGCTCCAGAGGGGCCCGTGCTGTCCCCCTGTACACCTGAATGGGAGGGGCGGCAGCATGTAGATGAACCAATCCCTCCGTGCAGCTGCTGAACGCCTGCTTCTCCTCCTCTCCCTCCTGCAGAAATTCAGTGGATGAAGGAAAGAAATGGAGGACATCGGTTGCTCTATGTGTCACCCTTTCTGCCTCCTTATCCCTGTCCTGCTGCCCCAGGCCCCTGTGTGCATCCCTGCCCCCCCCCCCCCCGCCCGCAGCACTGCCTTGTTTACACTTACCACCTCCCACTGGCTGCTGTGAGGGGGATACTGTCAGGATGGAGAGGGGGTGTGTGTCATTTACCTGCGCCTTCCTTGTCTTAATGAATAGAGCCAGTGATTGGTACTGATCACCAACTGTTTTTTTTTTTTCATTCATAGCCGGGGCATAGTAAACTGTTTCCTATGCTTCAGTTTGTGAATGACCGGGAAGCCTCTGTACAGAGCTATTCCTGTTCATCCATTCTGTGCTGCTGTGGCTGCAGAGATAGGGATTGAGGGCTGTGTCCTAAATCTCTTTTCTCTGTCTGAAATGTGAAACAGGCGTCCAAAAAGATAATAATAATAAATAACATTGTAAAAAAAAAAAAAAAAAAAAAAAAGTAAATAAAATAAAATAAAATGGTAAAAAAAATAAAAACAAAAAAATTAAATAACAGGAATAAAAAAACACTGACGCCAGTGGCAAAAACTACCGGGGTTGCAAAGGTCGCATTTGCGACCGGCCCTGACGTTCCGTCACTGTGGGGGGACTCCAAGACAGCAGGAAGAGGGCCTGATGTGGTACCATAATAAAGGGTCCCACAATGGGCGTAAAGGGACCTGGAGATCAGTGGGAAGGGCACCGGCCCGGCGGCCAGGTGGCCCTTCATGGTTTCTTGCATCGGGGCCCGGAAGGTTATGGTCACATCTCTGGCCAGAGGGGCCTGATGCTAGGTTTTGAACGCTGCTCCAAGCCAGGAATGGCATTCCCAAGATGCACAGGAAGAGGGGTGCAGGCTACTAAAATGCCCACCCAGAGCGATACATACATCAAAGCAATGTTGAATGAAGAAGACGCCGCTCTCCCAACCTGCCACCATAACATGAGAATCAAGATTGGCTTCAGTCTGCATGTCTCCTCCAAAAGGCCACGCCACTGACGCGTTTCACCCCGCCCCACCAGGGCATAATCATAGGGACTCTACGGTTAAGCTTCGGTGGGTGAGGCGAAACACGTTAGGAGGTGCAGTCTTTTGGCGGAGACATGCAGGCTGAAGCTGACCTTGATTCTCATGTTATGGTGGCTGGTTGGGAGAGCGGCGTCTTCTTCATTCAACATTGAGGAGAAGGATGGAAAACGAAAAAGTGTGTGTAGAAAACAAGCTGGAGCTGTTGGCCTTGGTGGTAGGCGATCACCAAATGCTTTACGGAGTACCTGGCAGGAGCCACGTTTGAGGTCTGGAAGGATACCAATCCATTGGAGCTTCTCAGAACAGCTGAACTTGGCATTCTGTAGCAACGTTGGGCGGCCGTCTAATGATCTTTTTTGTAATTGTCACCGTACTCACGTGCCAAGCCTCATCAAGATGTGGATGAAGAAGCTGAAGCTTCCTTGATAGGAGGGAAGCTTAAAAAGTAGGCCTTAGGTTTTGTTGCATATTTTTTTTTTTTAACTCCTGAAACTGTTTTACAATATTGCTTCTAACTTTGCACCTATTTAGGTGAAAGTTACAGCTACCCTCTTCATTCGGGCAATTACCTATCCTGGTAATGTAGAAGCCCTGATGGCAATAAATCTACACTGCTGACTTCTAGACTGCAGACCTGCCTCAACAACCTCCCCAATGGGGCCCCCTCCCTCCCCCAGACCCCATAGCAGCCACATGGACTGCTATGACTATAGTTACACCATCGAGATGGACAATGCAGCAAGCTGGCACAATGTGGGCACCTAAGGATTAACTTGTGAGTTGTTGGTGGTCGGGCCCAAGCTGGCCACCTGAAGAGTGACTTGTGAGTTGTTGGTGAGAAGTTCACCACTCACAGGTGATTACATCTCCTAGGTTCAGCGGTTGGGCCCAAGCTGGCCCAATGTGGGCACCTAAGGAGTGACTTGTGAGTTGCTGGTGGTCGGGCCCATGCTGGCCCAATGTGGGCACCTAAGGAAGACTTGTGAGTTGTTGGTGGTCGGGGCCCCAGCTGGCCACCTGAAGAGGGACTTGTGAGTTGTTGGTGAGAAGTTCACCTCTCACAGGTGATTTCATCTCCTAGGTTCAGCGGTTGGGCCCAAGCTGGCCCAATGTGGGCACCTAAGGGGTAACTTGTGAGTTGTTGGTGGTCGGGCCCAAGCTGGCCACCTGAAGAGTGACTTGTGAGTTGTTGGTGAGAAGTTCACCAATCACAGGTCATTACATCTCCTAGGTTCAGCGGTTGGGCCTAAGCTGGCCCAATGTGGGCACCTAAGGAGTGACTTGTGAGTTGTTGGTGGTCGGGCCCAAGCTGGCCACCTGAAGAGTGACTTGTGAGTTGTTGGTGAGAAGTTCACCGCTCACAGGTGATTACCTCTCCTAGGTTCAGCGGTTGGGCCCAAGCTGGCCCAATGTGGGCACCTAAGGAGTGACTTGTGAGTTGTTGGTGGTCGGGCCCATGCTGGCCCAATGTGGGCACCTAAGGAGTGACTTGTGAATTGCTGATGGTCGGGACCAAGCTGGCCACCTAATTTCACCACTCACAGGTAATTACCTCTCCTCCTAGGTTCAGCTGTCTTCACAATCAAGCAGGGTGCAGGCTCTGTTTGCAACAGGAGTGATAGGAAAAATAAATGGCTGGACAGCCGCACTCCCAAAAAAATTCACATTTGTTGTTTAAAAATGGATATCAAAGCATCACAACTGGGTATAGACTAACTGTACAGCCTTTGACGCATTTCACACTAGGCACGGTGCTACATATACAAACGTTACGGTACGGTTTGTATATGTAGCATCTAGTTGTGAGTTGTTGGGGGTCAGGCCCAAGCTGGCCCAATGTGGGCACGTAAGCAGTGACTTGTGAGTTGTTGGTGGTCGGGCCCATGTTGGCCCAATGTGGGCACCTAAGGAGTGACTTGTGAGTTGTTGGTGGTCGGGCCCAAGCTGACCCAATGTGGGCACCTAAGGAGTGACTTGTGAGTTGTTGGTGGTCGGGCCCAAGCTGGCCCAATGTGGGCACCTAAGGAGTGACTTGTGAGTTGTTGGTGGTCTGGCCCAAGCTGGCCCAATGTGGGTACCTAAGGAGTGACTTGTGAGTTGTTGGTGGTCGGGCCCAAGCTGGCCCAATGTGGGCACCTAAGGAGTGACTTGTGAGTTGTTGGTGGTCGGGCCCAAGCTGGCCCAATGTGGGCACCTAAGGAGTGACTTGTGAGTTGTTGGTGGTCTGGCCCAAGCTGGCCCAATGTGGGTACCTAAGGAGTGACTTGTGAGTTGTTGGTGGTCGGGCCCAAGCTGGCCCAATGTGGGCACCTAAGGAGTGACTTGTGAGTTGTTGGTGGTCGGGCCCAAGCTGGCCCAATGTGGGCACCTAAGGAGTGACTTGTGAGTTGTTGGTGGCCGGGCTCAAGCTGGCCCAATGTGGGCACCTAAGGAGTGATTTGTGAGTTGTTGGTGGAGGGGCCCACCGCTGCTGAATATCTGAAAGCAAATACACCTCATATGTGCGAGTGTAGGATAAATCCCGGAGCCCACGCCCAGCTCTAAAACCAACATCATTCTTCAAGTGCCAGAGTCAGAGATATGAGGTGAGTCACACTTGCCGTGTAAATGACAGCCAGTAAATATGGATTAACACAAACAGTGAGACGCGTGAGATAGACAGGGGATCCCGCCGCTGCCTATTCTCACGCAGTCACCCAAGAACGCCATGTTTGGTTAAGGTAATCACAAGCTGGTTAATAGTAGAAGGGACTTTTCTTCTTCTGTGTATAAACATTGTCCTGTCCACATGGCAACCAGCAAATGACTGACCGGCGTACCGCGACCTGCAAATTCCATACTATCGCCAACGCGCAGGAGTGGTCGGTGCTGCTTGCCCACCAATCACAATGGTGGAAAAATATATAATAATAATATGAAATAAAGAACAGTGTTGGCATTTTCCTAACATGGCTTGTCTGCAATGCCACCCACACATTCACATTCCCAGGTGTCCCCATTGGGAAATGTCCTATTTCTGGTCCAATCACAGCTCTTCGTTTCCTTTTTTTTTCCTTATTCACACTTTGTGATTGGTCCCTGCAAGGTTGGTAGAGGCAGCAATACTCAAGTTGACCAAAGAAACTCTGAACAAAGAAAGAGCAATCACCTTAAAGCGGAGTTCCGACCCCATTTTTTTTTTTCGCCACCCCCTCTGCTTGTCTACATAATATAGAAAAAAGGAAGAGGAAATCTGCGCTACAGTGTATACTTAACGAAAATGTGTGATGCAGCAATTCTAATATATACCCAAAGTGAAATATACATATGAAAACAAAGAAAAAGAAGAGAACTGCGCAATCCCTAATACTTCTATTAGGATGTAAACCACTCTACCTTAAAGAAATGTATCTTGTGATCTATTATTCTAACACACCAAACTAATGACTAAATAGACCATAAGGCATTACTTATAACTAAATACAGTAAACATATATATTGCCCCTCATAGGTTATGAACCAAAAGGAAAAAATGTACAATTCTAAGTCAGCGATTCAAAAACAAGAAACATATAAAGTAGAATCAAACAGTACTGAAAATGTATGTGATAACATAAAGTCCATTAAAAGTCCAACTGGAGAAACACCCTGTGTAGAAGGGATCTATTCAATCGTAAAACTTTTCAATCAACGTGAAGTAAAACCAGGTGCACTTCCACCAGACAAGTAATAATAGCCCCTTACCAGACGTCCCGGTAGGGAGCGCTTAATCACAAAATGGGTCTGAAGATGGATCAAACTTGAGCCCTCCAAATGGAACACTTTTACGTAGGACAGGTTAGGAGATACGCCAGTCATAAACCATCCAGCAGGGGAAAACGCTGTTAGAAGCGGGACTCAGATGTGTAGCATTGTAGGATCAAGGAAGGTTCGCCATAGGGAGGAAAAAATGCTCCAAATAGTGTAAAATCATTTATTAAAACAAAAATATAAAACAAGAGATGCACTTACAAACATGAAAGAACATCGGGCATATCATCAAACTGGGCAAGCGTCGGCCGATCGCGAACACCAATCGATATCCCTTCTGGTACCAGTTCACATGAGGCAAGTCAGCGTGTCACGCCACCCAACGCGTTTCGTGAAAAATTCACGTCGTCTGGGGTATGGGTGACACGCCATATTGCCTCCATTATATAGTGAATGTTGGAACAAGCCACCTCCTCCGTTGTGTGAGAGCCTGTTTCACTTCCGGGATCAAAGGACCAGGCCTCACTCTCATATCCAATAGAGTGAGAGCCTGTTTCACTTCCGGGATCAAAGGACCAGGCCTCACTCTCATATCCAATAGAGTGAGAGCCTGTTTCACTTCCGGGATCAAAGGACCAGGCCTCACTCTCATATCCAATAGAGTGCGAGCCTATTTCACTTCCGGGATCAAAGAACCAGGCTTCACTCTCATATCCAATAGAGTGCAAGGTCAGAGAGCCAAGGCGGCGGAAATGATCCATGCAATCACCCGCCCCTCCCTGTTTACGACTGTAAAACTACGCTCCTTACAACGGCGTGACAACACGCCGTACGTAACGAGCGGATGACGCCACATCGTACGTCACGAGCGGATGACAACACGTCGTACGTAGCGAGCGGATGGACGGCGCACATCACCCACTCCAAGGAAGTATGTGCGCTCCATCTGATGTCAAGTCTCGCTTTCAATACAATGTACGTAACGAGCGGATGACAACACACCGTACGTAGCGGGCGGATGGGCGGCGCACATCACCCCCTGCAGGGAAGTGTGTGCGTTTCATCTGGTGCCATGTCTCGCTTTCAATACAGTGTAGTCGTGGCTCCAGACCACCATAGCAAATAAATCTTCCTCCATATCACGAAGGAGGAAGCATAAAGAATTATATATATATATACCTCAAATAGAATTAAATTAAAAAGGGAGGAGGGGACTAGTCCAACCACAAAACTAAAAATTATTAACTAACACTTAATAATCGAAAATGGATAAAACATACAAGGCACTTTGTAATACATGGCTAACTCAATATGTGGTTAAACACTTCATAATATTAAGATAGCGGTATTAACTAAGCTACAAAGTTCACCCACAGCAAAAAGTGAAAGGGGCATACACAACTGTATTATGTAGAACTCAATACATTATGAGAAAAAAGATGAGAAAAAATATATTTCTCTCTCAAAATGGAAAGAATGGGAGCTTACAAGAAAAAACATCAAACGCTACATTGAGGTAGAAAAATCCACAAATATCCAGATCCCACAATGTCTGATGGAAAAAGTCATAAATGCTTTACGTCTGTGCCTAGAACACTGGCAGGAACAACACGTTAAGCATTATTAATAAACGCATTAACGTCTGTATCTGTGTTCATACCGTAAGGGGTGTAAGTTTTTAGTCTATGGATCCACGACATCTCCAGCCGTGAGATCTCTCTGACCAGAGCTCCCCCCCTCCAGTGGGGTTTGTACTTATCAATCCCCATGTACAAGGTGTTAGACGGATCCCTTCCATGTTTCTCGTCATAATGTCTAGAAAGGGGATGTTTGTCAAAACCCCGTTTAATGTTGGCGATATGCTCATTCAATCTGACCTTGAGGGCTCTCTTAGTTCTCCCCACATACTGAAGCCCACAAGGACATTGGATGAGATAAACCACTGCTTCTGACGAGCATGTGATGAATGGCTCCACTATATACCTTCTCTGGGTGCTGGTGGAGACGAATTCAAGGATTTTAGAATTTTTGTTCTTATTGTAGGAGCACACCTGACAATTCCTACACCTATAGAACCCTTTGAGGTTCTGAAAGAAACATCTGTCATTCACAGGGGGGTTCTGTACACTAGGAGCAATCATATTGCCTAGTGAAGAGACTCCTTTAAAAATTACTCTAGGGACTTCCGGTAGGATAGTTCCAAGAGTTTGGTCATTGGTCAAAATATGCCAGTGTCTACGGATCAGCTGTTTAACCTTCTGATGTTGCATCGAGAAGGTAGTAACGAAGGGTAATAAAGACTGATTGGCATCGGCCTCACTCTCCCTATCTGCCAGCACGGTAGATCTGTCTCTCTCCCGTGCTTTTGTATAAGCCTCGGTCAACAGGTCTGCCGCGTAGCCTTTCTCCGAAAACCGCTGAGATAGTAACTTGGCTTGCTCATCAAACTTGTTGGTGTCAGAACAGTTTCTCCTTATGCGTAGGTACTGTCCCAAAGGAACCGACCTTAACCAGGAGTCCAAGTGACAGCTGCCCATAGGAATATAGGAATTCCTATCTGTGGATTTGAAGAAGGTGGAGGTAACAAAACTCTCACTATTAACCTTGATGTTTAAATCTAGAAAGTTCACACCTTCCTGGCTGGCTTCATAGCTAAATTTGATGCCTCTCGAGTTGTTATTTAGCCCTTCCATAAAGGCATGGAGTTCATGTTCGTCACCATCCCACAGGAGGAGGACGTCATCAATATATCGTGCCCACAGCACTATCTACGGTCATCTGGGAGAATCGATGACATCCTCCTCCCATTTGGCCATAAATAAGTTAGCCAAACTGGGGGCATATTTGGCCCCCATGGCAACCCCTTTGTCTTGACGATAAAACTGGTTGTCGAACCAGAAATAATTGTGCTTGGCTGCAAAATCTAAAAGGGCCAAAATAAAATCAATCTGAATCTGTGTTAAACCAGAGTCTCGCTCCAAATAAACCCTGGCGGCTTCAAAACCCAATTCATGGGGAATAATGGTGTAAAGTGATGTGACGTCGGCTGTCACGAGCCATAAGCCTGGGGTTGGTTTGTAGGAGTTTAACATATTAAGGATTTGCTTGGTATCCCTCACGTATGATGGAATTTTCTTCACAAGTGGCTGAAGAAAAAAGTCTATATACCTGCCCACCCTGGACGTCACCGAGTCTATACCGCTGACAATAGGGCGACCAGGGGGGCAGGTAGTACTCTTATGTAGCTTCGGGAGATAATAGATAACTGGGGTTCTAGGGGCCATAGGTATAAGGAAAGATTTTTCCTTGTCCGTGAGGATCCCTCTACGGAAGCCCTCATCTACAATCCCTGTTAATTCCTTTTTGTATTTAATCACCGGATCCCTGCTAAGCAGGGAATAAGTCTCCCTGTCATCAGTGATGCGATGCAACTCTTTGAGATAGTCGCACCTGTCCAGGATGGCAATGCCGCCCCCTTTATCTGCAGGTCTGATGACAAGGGACTTATTGTTGCAGAGGGAATCCAAACCCTTCTGCAGATCACCCCGAAGTTTGCATTTCTTTACTTTCATCCCATCCAAATCCTTAAGTACTAGATCCCTAAAGACTTTGATACTAGGAGCCAGTGTCCCTGGGGGATTGAAAAGGGATGCGTTGGCAAGGCCGGAATGTTGAAAGACCGGACTCGACCTATTATTCTCCTGAATGGGGTTACCCAACATGTACCGCTTGATGTTTAATCTGCGTACAAACTTGTGTATGTCCATCTAGGTCTGAAATTTGCTCAGACATCTTGGTGGAGCAAATTTCAGACCCTTATCCAAAAGCCGTTTTTCGGGGTCAGAAAGTGCCTGGGTGCTGAGATTAAAAATACCCTCCCCTAATGCCTTTTTCGTTTTAGCTGCTTGTATCCGCCTCCCCCCTCTGACTCCCCTCTTGGTTCTATAGGCCTTTTTAGGCCTCTGTGGTCCCTGGGAAAATCCCACCCACGATTATCGATGGAGTCATGACTGGGTTGGGAGGGCCTAAACACTGCACTTTGATCTACCCTCCGTGATCCAATCGGGTATGGTGCTTGCTGGGGATTATCCTCTCTCTGGCTCCCCCTGTATGGGGCTTCAAAGTCTGCCAACGGGAAGAAACGGTTTTGAGTTGGAACTTCCCAAGGTTGATTTCTCCTATTGGAGTATACCGACCTCCCTTGAATGGAGTCCCATACTGGATAACTGCCAGGTCCTTGAGTTAGGGTAGGTCTCTGATGACCTCCCTGATATGGGCCCTTATTGTACTTTTTCTTGTTTTTGTTATGGTATCTCCCATTTACGGGTCCCCTCCCCGGGGAAGCCCACGGGGGTCTTGGAGATGCCAGAGACAAAGAGGTATTACCTCGTAGCTGCCATGGACCTGTGCCCGAATGGGCCTGACTGCTCGGTGTGACTCTGACTCCCTGTACCCATTCTGTGGGATAATGCACTATGTTGTCCCTTGGGACTGCCTCGGGAGGACCCCTCTGAGTATTATTAGGAGCATTGGGAGGAAGAGTATCCATCTGTTCTCTTTCCATGGCTAATTTCTTCTGCCATAGAAAGATGATCCCAGACTGGTAATCCTCCTTGTCCCTGATGAACTTCTTTTTCTTCTTGAGCTTTTGCTCTTTCTCCTCTTTCTCAAGAGTTTTAAGGAGGTTCTTAGAACACTCCTTATACTCTTCAGTAGTGCTCAGAGGAACTAGTGATTCCTTGATTAGTTTGATTTCTTCATCAAGGCGGGCTAATTTCTCGCTCTTTTTTTGAGCTAGAAATCGTAAAAGACAGAGCCCTGAATCATTAAAAAACTTTTGCCACCCTTCCATGTCGGACTCATCCCTGTGTGGGCTCAGCTCCCACCTGAGACTCCTGGGGACCATGCCCTCTCTGAGATATGTCTCAAAGAAGGCAATGTCCCACTGGGCATGTAATTCGGAGGTGGTGAGATTTTTTAGTCTGGTGAATACACCTTTCATATCTGAACCCGCAGATATGGGTGTAGAATCAAATACCCCAGCCGTGTCTATCACCCTCTTATTTCTAAACTCAAAGATGTCCATAGTGTAGGACTGAACCTATCTACTGAAGTCGCGAGATTATTATTTGGAAAAGAACAGAGAAAAAAGGAAGAGGAAATCTGCGCTACAGTGTATACTTAACGAAAATGTGTGATGCAGCAATTCTGATATATACCCAAAGTGAAATATACATATGAAAACAAAGAAAAAGAAGAGAACTGCGCAATCCCTAATACTTCTATTAGGATGTAAACCACTCTACCTTAAAGAAGTGTATCTTGTGATCTATTATTCTAACACACCAAACTAATGACTAAATAGACCATAAGGCATTACTTATAACTAAATACAGTAAACATATATATTGCCCCTCATAGGTTATGAACCAAAAGGAAAAAATGTACAATTCTAAGTCAGCGATTCAAAAACAAGAAACATATAAAGTAGAATCAAACAGTACTGAAAATGTATGTGATAACATAAAGTCCATTAAAAGTCCAACTGGAGAAACACCCTGTGTAGAAGGGATCTATTCAATCGTAAAACTTTTCAATCAACGTGAAGTAAAACCAGGTGCACCTCCACCAGACAAGTAATAATAGCCCCTTACCAGACGTCCCGGTAGGGAGCGCTTAATCACAAAATGGGTCTGAAGATGGATCAAACTTGAGCCCTCCAAATGGAACACTTTTACGTAGGACAGGTTGCTTGTTCCAACATTCACTATATAATGGAGGCAATATGGCGTGTCATCCATACCCCAGACGACGTGAATTTTTCACGAAACGCGTTGGGTGGCGTGACACGCTGACTTGCCTCATGTGAACTGGTACCAGAAGGGATATCGATTGGTGTTCGCGATCGGCCGACGCTTGCCCAGTTTGATGATATGCCCGATGTTCTTTCATGTTTGTAAGTGCATCTCTTGTTTTATAATAGAAAAAGTGCTAATGCGCTACACCTCACTTACAAAGTGTCAACAAAAAACAGTATAAATTGAATAAATATACACGTGTAAAAAAATATATAATTATTCGTGTAAAGATAATAATAAATAAGTGGAAGCAGCCAGACAAAAAATAGTGATCTCAACACTAATTAGAATACCAATAATAATAAAAAATGCGGCGCTACCAGCAAAAAAAATAGGATTTTTATATACAGCTTACCTGTAAAATCCTTTTCTTGAGAGTACATCACGGGACACAGGAGCTTCATTACATAGTGGGTTATATAGGCACCTCTGGTGATTGGACACTGGTTGACCCAATTAAAGAGAATTCCTCCCCTATATAACCCCTCCCATCAGGGAGGCACCTCAGTTTTGTAGCAAAGCAATAAGAAACCACGTAAAACCCAAGAGGGGCGGGAGCCCTGTGTCCCGTGATGTACTCTCAAGAAAAGGATTTTACAGGTAAGCTGTATATAAAAATCCTATTTTCTTGATCATACATCACGGGACACAGGAGCTTCATTACATAGTGGGATGTCCCATAGCAATGCTCAGGTTGAGGGGAGGGAGACACAGATCATGAATCTAGACCGCCAGGGACCTGAGGACCTAAACTGCAGCCTGCAGTACACTGCGCCCAAAGGCGATATCCTCCTGCCCTCTGACATCCACCTGATAGAATCTGGTGAATGTGTGGACTGATGACCAAGTCGCAGCCTTACAGATCTGAGCCAGGGAGGCCTGGTGATGCACTGCCCAAGAAGCACTTACAGCCCTAGTAGAGTGCGCTCTCACCTGAAAAGGAGGAATCTTCCCCTTTAAGTCATAGGCCTGAGAAATAACCTGTCTGATCCACCTCGAAAGAGTGGACTTTGACGCTGCCTGACCCCTTTTAGGGCCTTCTGGCAGAATAAATAAACAGTCAGTCTTTCTTATCTGAGCAGTTGCCTGAAGATAAAGACTGATTGCTCTAACCACATCTAAAGTGTGTAAGGATTCTTCCTCTGTGGACTGAGGGTTTGGAAAAAAGGATGGTAGGATTACATCCTGATTCAGGTGAAAACCTGAAACTACCTTAGGTAGAAAGGACCTGTTGGGACGCATGACCACTCGGTCCTTATGGATAATTAAATAGGGCTCTTTACAGGAAAGAGCTGCCAATTCTGATACCCTTCTAGCCGTGGATATGGCTACTAGGAATACCAGCTTCTTTGTCAGGAGAGTTAAAGAAGCCAGATGCAGAGGTTCAAATGGTTGGGCTTCTAAGGCCGAGAGAACCAAATTCAGATCCCAAGGGCATACCGGAGGTTTGACTGGCGGTCTCATCCGCATAGCCCCCTGGATAAAAGCCCGTACTAGGGAAAGTGATGCAAGCGATCTTTGAAAAAAGACCGATAGGGCCGAAATCTGCACCTTGATGGTGCTTATGGCCAAATTCATTTCAAGGCCTGATTGGAGAAAGGCCAAGATTCTGCTAATGACATACCTTCTAGGATGCCATCTCCTGGGTTCACACCAGGAAACATATGCCCTCCAGATCTTGTAATAGATACGCCTGGAGGCCGGTTTTCTGGCATTGACCAGAGTGGAGAGGACTGGCCCCGAAAGACCACAGCCTCTCAAAATGTGGGTCTCAGCAGCCAGACCGTCAAATTCAGACTGCGTAAAGCAGGGTGGTAAATTGGACCCTGTGAGAGCAGATCTGGCCGGAGAGGGAGGGTCCATGACCTGCCCACTGCCAACTTCATGATTTCTGCGAACCATGGTCGCCTGGGCCAAGCCGAGGCCACTAGAAGGACCGGCTTCGTCTCCCTCTTGACCCTTCCCAAGAACCTCGATAACAGCGGGTTCGGGGGGAAGGCATAGATCAGATTGTACTGATTCCAGGGAACTGTCAGAGCATCTGACCCCTGAGCAAGTGCATCTCTTGTCCTTGACACAAAGTTGTCCAGTTTCCTGTTGAATCTGGACGCAAACAAATCCACGTCTGGAGTGCCCCACTTGTGACATATGTCTTGAAACACATCGGGGTGCAGAGCCCATTCTCCTGGGCACAACTGCTGGCGGCTGAGATAATCTGCCTGCCAATTCTCCACTCCTGGAATGAAGACTGCAGAGAGGCACGGAACATGCTCTTCTGCCCAGACAAGTATGCGATTCACCTCCTTTTGGGCCACCAGACTTCTGGTACCGCCCTGGTGATTGATGTAAGCCACTGCAGTGGCATTGTCGGACTGAATCCGAACTGGGAAACCTCGCAGTCTGTGAGACCACTCTCTGAGTGCCATGTAAATTGCCCGAATCTCCAAGACATTTATGGGCAGCAGACTTTCGGTCGCAGACCATTTTCCCTGCGAGCATGTTTCCTGCAACACGGCTCCCCAACCTGTCAGGCTGGCATCCGTGGTGACAATCTTCCATGAGAGGGGAAGAAAGGTTTTGCCTTTCAGCAAATTTTTGGTCTGTAACCACCAGACAAGACTTTTGCGTGCCCGAGGGGATAAACGCATAGGAAGATCCAGGGATTGGGGCTTCCTGTTCCAAATCGCAAGGATGCATCTTTGCAGGGGCCTTGAGTGGAACTGGGCAAATGGAACGGCCTCGAAAGAGGCGACCATCTTTCCCAACAGTCTCATGTACAACCGAATGGAGGAGAATCTTCTGCCCAGAATCAGGCGCACTAGATCTCCAATGGCCAAGCCTTTGGGCTTGGAAGGAACACCCTGCCCTGAGCGGTGTCGATAATCAGACCCAGGTAATCCAACCTGGTGGTCGGTTGTAAAGACGACTTTTCTAGGTTTATAATCCAACCTAGGCGGCCCAGATGTTCTAGCGTTTTGGTGACGCTGCGACTTAGGCATGTTGCAGTTCTCTCTACGAGAAGCAAGTCGTCTAGGTAAGCCATGACGGCTATGCCCTGAACTCTTAAGATTGCTAAGAGAGGGTCTAGAATCTTCGTGAAGACTCGAGGGGCCGTGGCTAGGCCGAACGGCAGGGCCACAAATTGAAAATGGCGCTGCTCTACCGCGAACCTCAGAAACTTCTGGTGTGCGGGAAATATTGGCACATGGAGATATGCGTCTTTGATATCTATTGATGCCATGAATTCTCCTCCTTGCAGGGAGGAGACCACAGTGCGTATTGACTGCATCCGGAAGGTCTGGATGTGTAGAAACCGGTTTAAGTCTCTCAGATCCAAGATAGGTCTGACACTTCCGTTTGGTTTTGGAACGGTGAAGAGATTCGAATAGAAACCTGAACCCTGATCTCTCGGGCTCACCTCTACTATCACACCTTGGGATAGTAATTGATCTAAGGCCAGAAATAGCGATTTCTGCTTTATCGGATCCCTGGGGATCCTTGACCTTAGAAAACGGGAAGGTGGAATCTCCTGAAACTCTAGCCTGTAGCCTAGAGATACTGAAGAGATCACCCATTTGTCCTGAATCTCTACCCGCCAGGCGCCTGCAAACTGCAGGAGCCTTCCCCCCACTCGGCCGAGCGGGGGCGCCCCTTCACAAGGATGTCTTGGAGGACTGCTTGGCAGGCTTCCGCCCCCAAGTCCTTTTCTGTCCCTGGGCTCGGCCCTGAGGCTTTGCAGCCGAGGAGGGCTGAGAAGGCCGTCGCCACTGTTTAGAGCTCGACGTTTCGGGAGAAAGAGTACGCCTGAATGAAGGACGTTTACTCCTCTTGACTGGAAGGAGTGTAGATTTACCTCCCGAAATATTTTGGACGAATTTATCTAATTCCTCTCCAAACAACCGTTCCCCTTTAAACGGGAACCCAGTCAAATGCTTTTTGCATAACATTTGAGCAGCCCAATTTCTTAGCCATAGAGCCCTACGCATGTGTACCAGCATGAGGGACAAACGTGATGCTTGTTGGACAGAATCCAAAATCGCATCAATTATGAAACATAAGATGTGAGGCATCTCTGCATATTTCTCTACTTCCTCATTAGGAAGGAGTTCAAACATCTGTTTAACCTGTTCCTTAAGGAACTGACACAACCCCACGGCTGCGACTGTAGGTTGCACCACAGCGCCGGCCATGGAAAAGGAGGCTTTTAACAAGGTTTCCAGTCTTTTGTCAGCTGGGTCCTTAAATACCTGCGCATTATCCAAAGGACAAGTTAGGTTTTTATTCACACAAGAGATAGCCGCATCCACAGATGGGGCCCCCCATTTCTTGGTGAAGCTTTCCTCCACGGGATAATTCATAGAAAACCTCTTGGGAGGAGTAAACAGTTTATCGGGATGTCCCCAGTCCTTATACATCAAGTCAGCCATTAAAGGATGAATTGGGAAGGAACAAGCAGTCTGTGGAGCTTTCCTGACTCCCAGGGAAGAGACAGAGGATGTAGCGACTTCAGTAGCTGGCATTCTGAACGTGGTACGCACCAATTCAGTATAATACTGCACCTGCTTTCTGAGTGCCTGGGAGGAGGGGACTGACTCCTCATCTTCTGACTGATCCGACTGCTCATGATCCCTTTCCAAAGATAGGGATCTCTCCTCATTTTCAGAGCAGCTGTCTGAGAGAGGGATTTCAGCAGAGGGAGGGGATCTACCCCTTTTCTTGCTATCTTTTAGGGAAGCAGAAATAAAATTCATTATCCTCCCATCAAAACTCTCCAATGAAGCCCTAATGCCCCGTACACACGAGAGGGATTAAGTCTGACAGACCTCCAAAGGAGTTCCGCCGGAGTTCCGACGGAGTTCCGACGGAGTTCTGGCGGACTTTTCGACCGAACGGACTTGACCACACACCATCACACCAAACTCTGACGGAGTCGAACGTGATGACGTACGACTGGATTCGACGTAGGAAGTTCCTAGACAGTAGCCAATAGCTGCCCTAGCGTCGGTTTTAGTCCGTCGGAGTAGCACACACACGAGCGGATTTTTCAAAGGGGACCGGGTCCGGCGGAGTTCCGTCGGGAAAATTTAAAGCATGCTTCATTTCTAAAGTCCGTCAGACTTTAGCTTCGCTAAAGTCCGTTGCAGCCCACACACGATCGGATAGTCCGCCGGACTCAGTCCGTCGGAGTTTGGATGTCGAAAAGTCCGCTCGTGTGTACGGGGCATTAGGGAGTCCTCAGTGACATAGACCGGGGCTGCGACATTAGGAGAGGCTGCAAAGCCTGAAAGGGGCACTGACTCGTCTTGAGATGCAGGCTCCACTCTTGCAGAGGGGGATGGTAATCTGCATGCACCTTTAGAACCCCTGGACCCAGGCGGTGACCTGCCAGTGCTTTTGTTACCTGCCCCTGAAACCCTCTTACGAGGAGACATAGTACTGAGCTACAAAGCAGAGTTACTAGTGTAAAATGCAATCACTTTGTTGTGCTTAAAGTCTCACAATAAATCAATATAAGCTTAACTGCACAATATGATGCCGAGTAGGTGTCTTAAGGTTCGCCTGGATCCAATCCCACGGATGCTTACAGCCCACAGCTCCTGTGTCTCACCTTACAGTCCCCTGACGCTCTGGGCTTTTAAAATCGGCCGTTTTGGCGCCTGCATTGCAGTCTGGAGCACTTGATTGTGCACAGCTGGCAACCACACCCCCCCCCCTTTCCCTATTAGGCCGGGAGCGCGCCCGGCGCGCGTGCACGAGGACCGCGGGATCCGGGGGGGGGAAGGGGAACCCAAAAGGAGTGACCTGAGACCCCCCGATCTGCGTGGGACCCCTTTTTTACTTATATTGTGGCAGGGACTGCAAGGAGACGTGAATAGCTGGGAGGACCAGGCATTTCACTGAGCGTGTTTTGTTTGAAAGGCATGTAAGTATGCATCAGGCTTGCTCTTACTCCCTCAAGTGGTGGAAACCAGGTAAGACATACAACTACTCAAAATGAAGAAATCCATTAAAATCCATCAAAATATATAGGATGACTTCCCATACCTGTTCCCCGCCGCAGGAATTGCTGTGTTCAGACCAATTCCAGCCTTCACCCATCACGGCGGGTATTGTTAGCCAACCTTCAGGCGTATCTGGGAATCTTACGAAAAGATTCTCCTACCTGGGCCTTGTAAAAAACTCTGCCAGAAACTTACGGGCGCCCTGAGTAAACAGTACCCCAAGTCTGGTTGTCCCAGAGTCCAGTCTTCCAATGGAGAGGACTTACAGGCAAAACCTCGTGTCTTCGGCAGACGAGGCCCGGGTACCATACCATCTTGGGAGTCAATTATCGGCCCGAGGTATGGATCCGGTTTGTTGTAGCCCTTCGGCCCTCGCCGGGACCCGCATAGAGCTAAGTTTTACGTGACCATCGACCAGACACTGGCGAAAAAACTGAGGTGCCTCCCTGATGGGAGGGGTTATATAGGGGAGGAATTCTCTTTAATTGGGTCAACCAGTGTCCAATCACCAGAGGTGCCTATATAACCCACTATGTAATGAAGCTCCTGTGTCCCGTGATGTATGATCAAGAAATATTATTTTTAAAACTCTAAAACAAATAAATAAGTGAAAAAAGTGAATCCACCTCATAAAGTGTATCAGTGTGCAATACAGGGCAATACACTATAATAATAAAAAAAGTGCATATATAAACTATCGTGTAGAAATATATAACACAATCAAACAATGATGAAAAGGTGGCAAAAATCAAATGTGTAAAATAAATATAATAAACAATCAATGGTGTCTTCTTAATATAAGTCCATATAATTGCTTTGTGACCATAGAACAAAATCCATGCATAGAAACGTGATTTCCAAAAGAGTGACAATCCAGCAACCAGCTTCAGTGCCAAACAGGTGCACCACCAGTTTCCCCCAGCCTCTCACCTCAAATGCTTAGTAAGCAGACTCTGTATGAAAGTAAAAAGCTACTCCATCCTCCTCCGTCCAGCAGATAATAAATAACTGTGCACCTCTCTCTCAAGCTCTCCACATGTCTCCCAGCACAGTGCGCGGCACATAAAGTATGAAATAAAAGGACAGGGGGGCTTTCATGTGTAGTATTTTAAATCAGTGGTTTAATAAAGGTAACTGATCACTTACATAGAAGCAGAAAACAGCAGATAGCGTCGTACGATCCGAACTTCCGGTCTCGGCCGCGACCGGAAGTGATGAGTGTAACACCACAGCTCCTTCCCTGACGCGTTGCGTCACACCCTCGTGACTTTCTCAAAGGGTTATGGTCTTGTCTTGTTTTATATTTTTGTTTTAATAAATGATTTTACACTATTTGGAGCATTTTTTTCCTCCCTATGGTGAACCTTCCTTGATCCTACAATGCTACACATCTGAGTCCCGCTTCAAACAGCGTTTTCCCCTGCTGGATGGTTTATGACTGGCGTATCTCCTAACCTGTCCTACGTAAAAGTGTTCCATTTGGAGGGCTCAAGTTTGATCCATCTTCAGACCCATTTTGTGATTAAGCGCTCCCTACCGGGACGTCTGGTAAGGGGCTATTATTACTTGTCTGGTGGAGGTGCACCTGGTTTTACTTCACGTTGATTGAAAAGTTTTACGATTGAATAGATCCCTTCTACACAGGGTGTTTCTCCAGTTGGACTTTTAATGGACTTTATGTTATCACATACATTTTCAGTACTGTTTGATTCTACTTTATATTTTTCTTGTTTTTGAATCGCTGACTTAGAATTGTACATTTTTTCCTTTTGGTTCATAACCTATGAGGGGCAATATATATGTTTACTGTATTTAGTTATAAGTAATGCCTTATGGTCTATTTAGTCATTAGTTTGGTGTGTTAGAATAATAGATCACAAGATACACTTCTTTAAGGTAGAGTGGTTTACATCCTAATAGAAGTATTAGGGATTGCGCAGTTCTCTTCTTTTTCTTTGTCTACATAATATACATGAAATCATGTCTCCAATTCAATCCCCTTCCGTGTACATGTTTATTTTTAGAATGTACTTACCTTATATTTCGTCTTCCTGAGCATTTCCATCTTCATTGTGGGCATGTGAAGCCCACTAGGACTCTCTTCCCGGGATACACTGCTGCTGGCTACCCAGCATGCACTTCCCAACCCTCGCGCATGCGCATTAAAAAACACGCGGCGCAAAGCGCGATGCTGAGAGGCGGCGATGCCCACTGACTCCTGGGTATCATGACACACATCTCCCAGGATTCAGTGCGCCGCAGGATATTACGTACATCGCCGCGGAGGGGAGAAACTGTAAGAGAGAAAGAAAACCTTGGAAACAGGGTAAGCAAAGCGAAAAAAATAATAATTGCCCAATTCAGTCATTGTGGTCAGTGGAGAAGCTAATGATGAGAAGCTTCCGCTTAGAGTGGGAGTAAACCTGCTGAAATTATTATTATTTTTTTTTCTGACCTGCAAGGGAAAAGGCATAACGAGCTAGTATGCACCGCATACTAGCTCATTATGAAATACTTACCTTCGAACGAGGCCCCGATATCTCAGACGATCCACGCCAAGGGAGCTGACATGTTCCCTCGGTGAGTCTTCCGGGTATCGCGGCTCCGGCGCTGTGAGTGGCCGGAGCTGCGATATCATCACTCCCGCACGTGCGCGCGGGAGATTTCTTTCCGGCAGGGTTCGGCGTCTGCCAGGCTTTCAGCCGAAAATCCCCTGTGCGCATGCGCCGCTGTAGTCAGTGACGCATTGCAAGGGGAATATCTATATCTATATCTATATATTTTTTAAAAGCCAGCAGCTACAAATACTGCAGCTGCTGACTTTTAAAATAAGGACACTTACCCGTCCAGCGCGCCCGCAATGTCGGCACCCGAAGCCGATCTCTCGATCGTCTCTCGGGTGCTGCCGCCGCCATCTTGGGTATGGGAATCAGGAAGTGGAGCCTTTCAGCTTCATTTCCCGGTTCCCTACTGCGCATGCGCGAGTCGCGCTGCGCAATAAGGATGGTCCCCGCTGCCTCTGGGATCCGTGTGTTTCCCAGCAGGCAGCGGGGGACTTTCAGAAAGGGGCGTAGATTCTGCGGAAAGGGGCGTACCTTCTGCAGAATCTACGCCCCTTTCCGCAGATAGCTATGCCGGAAGTGGGTGCAGATACCTGTACTGTACAGGTACCTGCACCCCCCTCCCCCCTGAAATGTGCCAATTGTGGCGCCGGGGGGGGGGGGGAGGATTCCAATGAGCAGAAGGTCCATTTTAGGGTGGACCTCCGCTTTAAAAACATTTTTTTTTTTTTTTGCTAGAAAATTACTTAGAACCCCCAAACATTATAAATTTGTTTTCTGGGGAGAATACATATGGGGATCCCTTTGTTTGGAATCCATCCTTCTGAATTCGGGATGAGACTCTTTTCTTCCCCTTTTCTTTTCAATTAAATGATGTATTTTTATAATATCTCATGATTCATTTTTTTTATGTTTTGCTGTTGTTTATTAATTGTTTTGTATTATTTATTATGTCCTGAAGAAGCAGTCTTTATACTGCGAAACTAGTAGAGGAGATCCCCACGTGCCCTTGATTTGAACTCCCCCTTTGTGGAGAATTTGTCAAAGACGCTTGTATTGTGATATATATTCTTTTGTATTTTAAAAGGGTGATGTTTGTCCTTTTTTCTTTTTATATGTTTATTAAATAAGAGAATATTTTAAATGTTATTTTTTTTTTTTTTCTGAAGTACCGATATAGTCCAATTTTCACTTATTTTGGGTCGGAATTACCTAGAGGATTAGCATAAGCAACTATCCCTAGCACTCCCATGCCAAAAATCCTTTCTTTGAAATTTGTTTTCTAACACCCTAGAGAATAAAATGGCGGTGGTTGCAATACTTTCTGTCACACCGTATTTGCGCAGTCGTCTTACAAGCGCACTTTTTTTTTTTCGGAAAAAATACACTTTTTTGAATTAAAAAATAAGACAACAACAGTAAAGTTACCCCCTTTTTTTTATATATATATATATATATATATATTGTGAAAGATAATGTTACACCGAGTAAATTGATACCCAACATGTCACGCTTCAAAATTGCGTCCGCTCGTGGAATGGCGACAAACTTTTACCCTTAAAAATCTCCATAGGTGACGTTTAAAATTTTTTACAGGTTGCATGTTTTGAGTTACAGAGGAGAGCTAGGGCTAGAATTATCGCTCTCACTCTACCGATCGGGGCGATACAACACATGTGTGGTTTGAACACCTAACACTTAAGTATGCGTTCGCTTCTGCGCGCAAGCTCGTTCGGGACGGGTGCGTTTAATTTTTTATTTTATTTAATTTTTTTTATTATTATTATTTTTTTAACTTTTATTTTTTATTTTTACACTGTTGTTAAAAAAAAAAAATGGTGTCACTTTTATTCCTATTACAAGGAATGTAAATATCCCTTGTAATAGAAATAAAGCATGACAGGTCCTCTTAAATATGAGATCTGGGGGGGGGTCAAAAAGACCTCACATCTCTTATTTACACTAAAATGCAATAAAAAAATAAAATAAAAAAATTTGTCATTTAAAATTTTTTTTTTTTTAATGGCCCTTTAAGAGCGATGGGCGGAAGTGATGTTTTGACGCGGCGTTCTGTCCTTCCCCCTCACTCGTCTCCATACCCAGCAAGGATGAAAATCAGATCGCCTCCGCCGCTGCGGACGGCTGTGGTAAGTTGCAGAGGGCACCGAAGCGGGGGGGAGGGGCCCTCTCCTGCCGCCAATAAAAGTGATCTCATGGTGAATCCGCCACAGAGACCACTTTTATCTGAAACCGAACCGCTCACTGAAGAAGAGGATACCTTTTGTAAATAAAGTCAATTTTCAGATGTGCACTGATGAGGCTGCACTGATGGGCAGCGATGAGGAGGCACTAATATGCAGCACTGATGGGCACTGATAGGCAGCCTATATGAGCACTCATAGGAAGCAATGATGTGCACTGATGGGCAATGATGGGCGACACTCAGAGCCGATCCGCCCTATACGCTCACTGCCCAAGCTGCGTAGGCCCCCGCTCCTGTGGGGGGGGCAAGACCCAGCATCCCCCCTGCAGGGGCGGGCTGGGTCAGGGGGGCAGGGTGGGAATTATCTTTAAAACGGGCATGGGCTATTATTTATTTATTTCTTTGCTAGATGTCGGCCGCGGCGCTGGCTGTCTGTTAATTTTTTTTTCTTTTGCTAGATGTCGGCCGCGGCGGCCACTGATTGGCTAGCTGGCTGCTGCTGCGCAGGCTGCTCTGCTCTGAGTTGTAGGTAAGGTAAGGACCTTATCAGCGCAGAAAACTACAACTCCCACCTCTTAGAGGCAGGTCTCGTGGCACATCAGGGGAGGGTATGGGCAGCATCAAGAACGTCCCGTCCCATGTGACTTGCTGAGCTTGTGGGCTGGGGCTGGACACTGGCTGCAGAGAAGAGAAGAGAAGAGACTTGAGTTGACATGATAGGACAGAATCATCACCCCCCCCCGGAGAGGTGCAAGGACCTGGCTCTCCACTAAAACACACAGCCCTCCCCAGTCCGAAGTAAGATGTGATGACCTCTGTTGTGATAAAACGTATTTACTGTATCCCCTTCAGTAGTAAATTTAAGAAATGATACATAGCAAAAAAATTTAAGTTTGGCAGTGGCGGCTCACAGGCAATCAACTAACCCCCCCCCCCCCCCCCACCAGCAGAATAGGCCAGCAACCCCCCCTGCCAGAAGACTCTGCCAGCACCCCCCGCCAGTGGACTCAGCCAGCAACCCCCCCTTAAGCATCCTCTCAGGGGACCCTGATGTAGGTCGAGACTCTCTGAGGACACTGATTTAAGGGGGGTCTCTGGGGACCCTAATGTAGGGGGAGCCTCTCTGAGGACACTTATTTAAGGGGGGCTCTCTGGGGACCCTTGTGTAAAGGGGGCTCTCTGGGGACCCTTGTGTAAAGGGGGCTCTCTGGGGACCTTTTTGTAAGTAGGGAGGCTCTCTGGGACCCTATTGTAAGGGGAGGCTCTCTGGGGACCCTGATGTAAGGGGAGGCTCTCTGGGGACCCTGGTGTAAGGAGGGGCTCTCTGGGGACCTTTATGTAAGTAGGGAGGCTCTCTGTGGACCCTATTGTAGGGGGAGGCTCTCTGGGGACCCTTGTGTAAGGGGGGCTCTCTGGGGACCCTGGTGTAAGGAGGGGCTCTCTGGGGACCTTTATGTAAGTAGGGAGGCTGACAGGGCTGGCCTAGCCCTTCATCCTCTGGGCTGGCCGCTCAGCTGTCGGCTAATTGCCAGCTCTCTTCTCTTTCCACATTTACCAGCTGTTCCCGATGATGCTCGTCTGACCTGCCTATTTAAAGCCTTCCATCTCACTTCACCTCTGCCTTCATGTTGGTCACATCACAGGGAACCATCTCCTGCTGTTTGTTTCAAGACTGGCTTGCTGACATCCCACCTGGCTTCTTATCCTGTTTGCAGTTGCTCTCCTTGGATCCCTGACTTCTGGACTGGCTGATTACCCGATCTGGTTAATGAACTTTGGACTGGCTGACTACCCGATCTGGCTACTGGACTCTGGCTATGCTTGACTACGCTTTTTTCTATTTACCTTTTTATTTTTATTAATAAACAAGTGTGATTTGATTGTACTTCTGTCTCTGTCTGTTTCATGGTTTCTGACAGAGGCTCTCTGTGGACCCTATTGTAAGGGGAGGCTCTCTGGGGACCCTGATGTAGGGGGAGGCTCTCTGGGGACCCTGATGTAGGGGGGGGGCTCTCTGGGGACCCTGATGTAAGGGGAGGCTCTCTGGGGACCTTGATGTAATATATATATTATTGTACTTATTCTTTGACTGTTTTGTTTAAAGGAGAGAGGATTGTATTGTACCCGGGATCCAGTACTTTTTGGTATTAAGGCCATAAAGTTTTACTGGCGGAGGTGCTATTACAGGTCCAGGATTGTGGGTTTCCTTGAGGATCCCCGGCTCCTGAAGGTTTAACGGAACCCACCGTGAAGGATGAAGATTGGGTCTGTTGGTTTACCACAGAAAACTCTGTGGCGGGAAAGGTAAGTGGGGTTTTTCTACGCAATTTTCAATTTTAATCAGTAAATGTTGTCATGCCTATGTGTCACCACTGGGGGGCTGTATAGAGCACTTATGCCTCATGCTTCTCAGGGAGCCCACGATGTCTCCAGGAAACAGCAGTTTTCTCTTCCTCTGGCCGACAGCAGACCTCCGGTAAGTCTGGGGGGGTTTTGCTTCCCCACCAGACGCCCCCCCCCCCCCCCCCCCCCTGTGCTGGTTTTTCTTCAGGGAAAGAGCGCTCAAAAAAAAAAAAAAAACAGCGAACGGCACACCGCTCAGTGGCTTCCAGGCCCCCCCCCCCCTTCCGCCATTTTTCACAGGAAAAGATTTCTTTTGAGAGGAAGGACCGTAGCGATGGTGGGCAGGGCTTGGCGTTGGCGTCCTCCAACGCCCAGCGTGGGGAATGTGTGTTTTAAAGGCAACATTTTTGCTGCTTCAAACGGTGGAGAGACACAAGAGCGAAGATATATATGAGGTTTGGTGACACGGGTATTCCTTTGACACATTTGCTACTGCTGAGCATTAATAGCAGCTGCAGAGCTGGATTGTTGCTCAAGCAGTGGCTGTGATCCTTCTGGTGCATCGGGCTATGGACGGAAGGGAGGTTAAAATCACTATAGTCACTAGGGAGCCTAGAACCATCTCAAAAAAGAGGGCATCATCCCCTGAGAGTAATATGGCCGATCAGAATGAGCCGTCAGAAGGTGCAAGGGTTGCAGCTGCTTTTAGCATTACAGCCCCTGCATATATAGTTACATAGTTATTAAGGTTGAATAAAGACACCAGTCCATCCAGTTCAACCTGAGTGAGTGTGCATATCTACAATTATCCCTATCCCAGTACATTGCATCTCATTAAGATGCACACCTTATTATATATTATATTATTATTATTTATTTAAGGTAATGATATAGCGCCATCGATTTACACCCACATCGTTCCCTACCCTCAAGGAGCCTGCAATCCAAGGTCCCCAACCCACATTCATATACTAGGGCCAATTTTGGACAGAAGCCAATTAACCTAACAGCATGTCTTTGGAGTGTGGGAGGAAACCGGAGTACCCGGAGGAAACCCACGCAGGCACAGGGAGAACATGCAAACTCCAGGCAGGTAGTGTCATGGTTGGAAGTCGAACCAGTGACCCTTTTTACTGCTAGGTGAGAGTGCCGCCCACTACACCACTGTGCCGCCCACTACACCACTGTGCCGCCCACTACACCACTGTGCCACCCACTACACCACTGTGCTGCCCACTACACCACTGTGCCTCTCACTACACCACTGTGCTGCCCACTACACCACTGTGCCTCCCACTACACCACTGTGCCACCCACTACACCACTGTGCCTTCCACTACACCACTGTGCCTCCCACTACACCACTGTGCTGCCCACTACACCACTGTGCCTCCCACTACACCACTGTGCCACTGTGCCGCCCTTTAATGACTAAGGAGTTTTTTTCTCCAACCATTCTATGTTTGGAGCAAAAAAATTGATGCTTTAATTACATCTCAGAGTGGGACTACGCATAAGAAGGTCCCCGTCCATTGCTCAGGACCTTCATGCTGAGGAACAAGGGGCAAGAGATGACCAGGAAGAGGCTGATGTCCGAAGAACCCAATACGAAAGGATCGGGGTTTGCGGGAAAGGTGGTTGGTACAATCCTCACTGAATTGGTCCGCTCCACATTTTTTACGGCCAATAAGCGCAGTCAGTCCATGAGCCCACTTCTGGTTTGGGTTCACTAAAGCCTCCTTGATCTGTTCATGATTTTCCTATCCATTCATGGCTAAAAAAAAAACAACGTATGTATTCTGAGTGGGAGCGCACCAAATAAACAGTTTTTTTTCCACCAAAAATGTTTTTAACACTTTATCCTATGAAGGAAAAGTTCTATAAGAAATGGGGATTTCCAGCAGTTGACGCTGCTAAATCCTCTGTACCTGACTTGTCCAGTAGACAATGCCCATGTGCTAAAGCAGTGGTCATCAACCCTGTCCTCAGGGTCCACATTTCCAAACTGCCATTTAGGGACCCTCCTCCCCCCCCCCTTCCTAAAAAACAGCTTGTGATGTCACAAATCACGGCACAGCTGGGGCAGCGGGTGCGCGCTTTACCCAGAAGCACTGATCACGCCCCTCAAAAATGGCCGCCGCATCGCCACTTTACTCACTGACAGTTCTTGTCCAGGCCGGCCCAGACCCGTTTTACTTTGTTCCAACGCTGGCTCTACAGTGATTACACGCATGATTTCTCCAATCACAAGCAGGGGGTGGGGATTGTGCCTCTCTAGACATTCCCGGGCCAGGACAAGTAATGTCAGTGAGTAAAGCGGCGATGTGGCGGCCTTTTTTTGGGGGGCATCAGATCAGCCCAGGAGGTAGGTGGCAGTGTCAGTTTTATTCCGGGGACACTGTATTGTCCTGGAATGAAGGTGCTCGGGACAGACCTGCAAAATGCGGGACTGTCCCGGGCAATCAGGGACACGTGGTCACCCTAGTGACTGTCCTACACTGAAAAAAATGGCTGCACTCCAAGACCGATCAAAATTCTTTAATAAACGAATATCCCAAGTGTTACAGACAGTTCAAACGGTAGACGCGTTTCACACACTAAGGCCCCTTTCACACGGACGGCTGTCCTGCCGCAGTTCAGCATGTTTATTTTTTTCTGTCAAATTCAAGACTCCAGGCACAGCGATCAGCTGCATTTGTACAGTGCAATTACCTGCGTTTATGTGCGTTTCTGTGCAGTTGCGTTCAGCTGCAGCTATCTAATATAGTCATTCCCATAGCAACCCTTTTTTTTTAATTAATTTTTTTGGTCCCTTGAATGCCTTCTCACGCTGCTATGCACAGTTGACACAAAAGACTGCGATTACCTGCGGTTATGTGCATATAGCTGCGCTACATCGCATCTGGACGCATTCAATTCAATTTTTTCTATTCACACCGAACCGCATGTAACGAAATCGCAGCTAAACGCTGTGTGTGAATGGGGCCATAGGGAAGCATTGTGTGCTTTTAGCTGCAGTAGAAAACTAGAAAATCCGCAGCTAAAAGCACCATTCTATCCGTCCGTGTGAAAGGGGTCTAACAGGTGCGTTTATTCAAGAATTCCTTTGGTGCAGGTGGCCGGTGAGGGATCATTTTAATACAATTCGCCAGAGAGGGATCACTTTGCTGTAGCTGGCCAAAGGGTGACTACTTTGATGCAGCTGGCCAGAAAAGCAATGACTTTCACACAGTTGGCCAGAGAGGGATCACTTTGATACAATTCACCAGAGAGGGATCACTTTGATACAATTCACCAGAGAGGGATCACTTTGATACAATTCACCAGAGAGGGATCACTTTGATACAATTCACCAGAGAGGGATCACTTTGATACAATTCACCAGAGAGGGATCACTTTGATGTTCAGTGGCTGAGAGAGAGAGCAAACGTGGCCCATATACTTACCACCTGAGCCCACCTTTCCCCACCAGGTAATGCCGGCAAAACTCTTCATTTACACAGAAAGCTGCCAGTCCTGGGATGCCCGCTATTTGGAGGCTTTACCTCTTACAGGGAGCCATCTCCTGCAGGACAGGCTGATGGAAGGATGGTAGAGAAAGAGGGCTGAGGTAGAAGAAGAATTATCTCCCTGGGGGGGGGGGGTTTTGTCCCAGAGCTAGAATAGAAAAATAATATCTGTACTCTGGGCAGCTGAGGATTTCGAGGGGCAAGTCAAAGGGATGTCAAGAGGATTAGAAGGAGCATTTGATTTGCACCAGAAAAATATGCTATAGGAAAGTATTTATTTGGCATTCTGCATAGTAGAGTAGGGACTGATCAGAGAAGAGTCGCTTTGACACAGTTGGCCAAAAAGGGATCACTTTGGCGCATTTTGCCTCAGAGGGATCACTTTCATGCAATCGGCCTGAGAGGAACCTCTTTGAAACAGTTGGCCTCTGAGAGATCACTTTGGTGCATTTGTCCAGAAAGGGATCATTTTGATGTAATTGGCCAGAGAGGGATCACTTTGATGCAGTTGGCCAAGGAGGGATTACTTTGACATAGCTGGCCAGAGAGGGATTATTATGATGCAGATTGCCTGAGAGGGGTCACTTTGACGCAGGCGGTGAGAGAAGAATTCCTTTGGTGCAGGTGGCCGGTGAGGGATCATTTTAAATACAATTTGCCAGAGAGGGATCACTTTGCTGTAGCTGGCCAAAGGGTGACTACTTTGATGCAGCTGGCCAGAAAAGCAATGACTTTCACACAGTTGGCCAGAGAGGGATCACTTTGATAAAATTTGCCAGAGAGGGATCACTTTGATACAATTCACCAGAGAGGGATCACTTTGATGTAGCTGGCCAAAGAGGGATCACTTTGTAGTCAGCCAGAGAGGGATCACTTTGACACAGCTGGTTAGAGAGGGATCACTTTGATGCAATTCATCAAAGAGGTATCACTTTGATGTAGCTGGCCAGAGAGGGATCACTTTGATACAACTGGGTCAGAGAGGGATCACATTGATGCAATTTATCAAAGAGGGATCGCTTTGGTCTATCTGGCCAGAGAGGGATCATTTTGATGCAATTGGCCAGCTTGAATATGTACTACAATATATGTGAACCAAGAATCCCTGTTTTTATTTAAAAGTTTGCTAGAAATATGTAAAGCCTCGAACACACGATGAGATTATCGGACAAATAATCATCCAGTTTTCTTTGCATGTTAGTTTCCATACAAGAAAACAAATAGGTTACTATAGTAAAAAAAAAAATCACGTGTGGCAGAAAAAAAAAATTGGAAGTAATGTATTTATATTATATTTTTTCAAAAAGGAAAATTATACCGATTAATCGGAAATCGTACGATCATACGTATCATTCGAGAAAACTTTTGGCGTTTGCCCCTTCAGATAAAAAGCTGCGCACTAATATCGATCAGATTATCGCACGATCGCTTTGAAAGCGGTATTTTTGTACAATATTCTGTCTACTAGGCTTTAGCGTGTAAAAGGAGCAAAGGGTTAATTCATTATTTCCAGTGTTAACACGCAGTCACACCCTTTTAGCACCTCAGGTGTTTTATATATTTATATATATATATAAGCTATTAAGAGTCAGACATCTCTCCATTCCGTCACTCAAACATCGTATCTGTAACCTTTTGTATCACGAACGTTTTGGTTCCGGAAATAAATGAATAATCGCATTTTTACTGCGTTTTGAGCTCAGACATCTCTCCATTCCTTCACTCAAACATTGTATCTTTAAACATTTTTATCGTGAAGTTTGGTTCCGGAATGAAGTGAATAATCACGTTTTTACTGCAGGCTCTATTTGACCTACTAAAACAAAAATAGACGTAAAAAAAAAAAAAAAAAAAAATTGCTGAGAAAAGGGGACTATGAGCCGGGATTGGCCAATATTTGTCTAAGCTAATGAAACAATCCTCCAACAATACACTTTATACGCTGAAGTTTCTCCAGCTCGGCGTATTGACAGAGCTTAAAAAACTTTTTTTTTTCTCTGTTTGTTTTTCTGAAAATAAAACAGAACTGTAAAAAGATTATTAATCTTTTAACCCGTTTACATAAGTGGAATTTCTTAGCGAGGATTACGATCTCCTCGAGTCACAGAACTCGGGTTTAGAAGGAACTCGGGGGGGACAATTGTGGAAGACCTTACAAAAAAAAAATTAAAAATTAAAAAAATTGCGTTCTGCTAACTTTAAACAAAGTAACAAAGTAATGAAAGTTTTGGATTTTATTGTACAATATAACATTGCGACAGGACAGCAATATAATGAGTGCCACGTAGGTGTACCCTGGAGTGACACCGGGACAGCTAATAAAACCTGAGGTGTGATATTAGCAGGATGCGATGGTGACACACGCAACTTTCTCCTGCCGTGACCCCCAACCATAGGCTAGGACTGGGGGGGTGAGCAAATCCGCCTGGTTTTGGTTGGTCAGAGAAGGACCGCTCTGACGCAGTTGGCCACAGAAGGTTCACTTTGATACAATTGACAAGAAAGGGATTCACTTTGATACAATTGACAAGAAAGGGATTCACTTTGATACAATTGACAAGAGAGGGGTTCACTTTGATACAATTGACAAGTGAGGGATTCACTTTGATACAATTGACAAGAAAGGGACTCACTTTGATACAATTGACAAGAAAGGGATTCACTTTGATACAATTGACAAGAAAGGGATTCACTCTGATACAATTGACAAGAAAGGGATTCACTTTGATACAATTGACAAGAGAGGGATTCACTTTGATACAATTGACAAGAGAGGGATTCACTTTGATACAATTGACAAGAAAGGGATTCACTTTGATACAATTGACAAGAGAGGGATTCACTTTGATACAATTGACAAGAGAGGGATTCACTTTGATACAATTGACAAGAGAGGGATTCACTTTGATACAATTGACAAGAGAGGGATTCACTTTGATACAATTGACAAGTAAGGGATTCACTTTGATACAATTGACAAGAGAGGGATTCACTTTGATACAATTGACAAGAAAGGGATTCACTTTGATACAATTGACAAGAAAGGGATTCACTTTGATACAATTGACAAGAAAGGGATTCACTTTGATACAATTGACAAGAAAGGGATTCACTTTGATACAATTGACAAGAGAGGGATTCACTTTGATACATTTGACAAGAAAGGGATTCACTTTGATACAATTGACAAGAAAGGGATTCACTTTGATACAATTGACAAGAGAGGGATTCACTTTGATACAATTGACAAGTAAGGGATTCACTTTGATACAATTGACAAGAGAGGGATTCACTTTGATACAATTGACAAGAAAGGGATTCACTTTGATACAATTGACAAGAAAGGGATTCACTTTGATACAATTGACAAGAGAGGGATTCACTTTGATACAATTGACAAGAGAGGGATTCACTTTGATACAATTGACAAGAAAGGGATTCACTTTGATACAATTGACAAGAAAGGGATTCACTTTGATACAATTGACAAGAAAGGGATTCACTTTGATACAATTGACAAGAGAGGGATTCACTTTGATACAATTGACAAGAAAGGGATTCACTTTGATACAATTGACAAGAAAGGGATTCACTTTGATACAATTGACAAGAAAGGGATTCACTTTGATACAATTGACAAGAGAGGGATTCACTTTGATACATTTGACAAGAAAGGGATTCACTTTGATACAATTGACAAGAAAGGGATTCACTTTGATACAATTGACAAGAGAGGGATTCACTTTGATACAATTGACAAGTAAGGGATTCACTTTGATACAATTGACAAGAGAGGGATTCACTTTGATACAATTGACAAGAAAGGGATTCACTTTGATACAATTGACAAGAAAGGGATTCACTTTGATACAATTGACAAGAGAGGGATTCACTTTGATACAATTGACAAGAGAGGGATTCACTTTGATACAATTGACAAGAAAGGGATTCACTTTGATACAATTGACAAGAAAGGGATTCACTTTGATACAATTGACAAGAAAGGGATTCACTTTGATACAATTGACAAGAGAGGGATTCACTTTGATACAATTGACAAGAAAGGGATTCACTTTGATACAATTGACAAGAAAGGGATTCACTTTGATACAATTGACAAGAGAGGGATTCACTTTGATACAATTGACAAGAGAGGGATTCACTTTGATACAATTGACAAGAAAGGGATTCACTTTGATACAATTGACAAGAAAGGGATTCACTTTGATACAATTGACAAGAGAGGGATTCACTTTGATACAATTGACAAGAGAGGGATTCACTTTGATACAATTGACAAGAAAGGGATTCACTTTGATACAATTGACAAGAGAGGGATTCACTTTGATACAATTGACAAGAAAGGGATTCACTTTGATACAATTGACAAGAAAGGGATTCACTTTGATACAATTGACAAGAGAGGGATTCACTTTGATACAATTGACAAGAGAGGGATTCACTTTGATACAATTGACAAGAAAGGGATTCACTTTGATACAATTGACAAGAAAGGGATTCACTTTGATACAATTGACAAGAAAGGGATTCACTTTGATACAATTGACAAGAGAGGGATTCACTTTGATACAATTGACAAGAAAGGGATTCACTTTGATACAATTGACAAGAAAGGGATTCACTTTGATACAATTGACAAGAAAGGGATTCACTTTGATACAATTGACAAGAAAGGGATTCACTTTGATACAATTGACAAGAGAGGGATTCACTTTGATACAATTGACAAGAGAGGGATTCACTTTGATACAATTGACAAGAAAGGGATTCACTTTGATACAATTGACAAGAGAGGGATTCACTTTGATACAATTGACAAGAAAGGGATTCACTTTGATACAATTGACAAGAAAGGGATTCACTTTGATACAATTGACAAGAAAGGGATTCACTTTGATACAATTGACAAGAAAGGGATTCACTTTGATACAATTGACAAGAGAGGGATTCACTTTGACACAGTTGACCAAAAAAGGTTCTCTTGAATGGTTAGCGTGAGATCACTTTAACGCAGTTGGCCACAGAGGGATTGACTTTGATGCAGCTGGCAAGAGACGGATCTTCTTGATGCCCTTGGCCAAAAAAAAAAGGGTTTGGCTTTGACCCAGTTGGCCAGACAGGAATCTCTTTGAGGCAGTCGGCCAGAAAAGGGTCACTTTGGATGTAGCTGGAGCAGAGAGAGGTCACTTTAAGTGCCGGTTCACACTACCGCGCTAAGTCGCCTGACAAGTCGCCTGACAAGTCGCGCTCCATTCTGTACTATGGAACCGTTCTAATAGGAGCGACTCGAGTCGCTCCGACTTAGAAAAAAGGTTCCTGTACTATTTTTGGGGCGACTTCAGGCGACTTGCATTGACTTCTATACAGAAGTCGTTTTGCAAGTCGCTGCTGAAGTCGTGTGCGGGTCGCGTCTGTGAGTCGCGCTGCAAGTCGCGTCGCACCCCCTGTGTGAACGGGCACTAAGGCGTTTGGCCAGAGAGGGAACACTTTAAAGGCAGCTGGCTATAGAAGGGTCACTGGGACACAGTTGGCTAGAGTGAGATCACTTTGATGCAGTTGGCCACAGAGGGATCTTCTTGACGCAGTTGGCCAAAAGGAAATTCACTTTGACACAGATGGCCAGAGAGGGATCACTTTGAGGCAGTTGACCATATGGAGATCATTTTAAGGCAGTTAGCCAGAGAAGGAAAACTTTGAGGCAGTTGGCCAGAAGAGGGATCACTTTGAAGCTGTTGGCCAGAAGAGGGATCACTTTGAAGCTGTTGGCCAGAAGAGGGATCACTTTGAAGCTGTTGGCCAGAAGAGGGATCACTTTGAAGCTGTTGGCCAATGAGTGATCACTTTGAGGCAGTTGACCACAGAAGAATCACTTTGAGGCAGCTGGCTAAAGAGATCGCTTTGACACAGCTGGCCATAGAAAGGTCAATTTGACGCAGTTTGCTAGAGTAAGATCACTTTAATGCAGTTGGCCTCAGAAGGATCACTTTGATGCAGCTGGCCAGAAAGGGATCACATTGGTGCAGCTGGCCAGAGAGGGATCACTTTAAGGTAGTTGGCCAGAGAAGGATCCCTTTGATGCAGTTGGCTAGATTGAGATCACCTTAATGAAGTTGGCCACAGAAGGATCACTTTGATGCAGTTGGCCAGAGAAGGATCTCCTTGACACAGTTGGCCAAAAGGGAATTCACTTTGACACAGAAGGCCAGAGGGAGATCACTTAAGGGCAGTTGGCTAGAGAGGGATCACATTGGTACAGTTGGTCAGAGAGGGATCCCAAACCCTGATCCCAAACCCTGATTCTAGATCATGATCCCAAAACCTGATCCCGAATCCTAATCCAGAACCCTGATCCCAAACCCTAATCCCTGACCCTGATCCCAAGCCCTGATCCCGAATCCTGATCCAGAACCCTAATTCCAGACCATGATCCCAAACCCTGATCCCAAACCCTGATCCCGAATCCTAATCCAGAACCCTAATTCCAGACCATGATCCAAAACCATTAATCCTGAATCCTGATCCAAAACCCTGATCCCACCCCCTGATCCAAAACCCTGATCCTGAATCCTAATCCAGAACCCTGATCCCAAACCCTAATCCCTGACCCTGATCCCAGACCCTGATCCTAAAACCTGATCCCAAACCCTGATCCCGAATCCTGATCCAGAACCCTAATTCCAGACCATGATCCCAAACCCTGATCCCAAATCATGATCCCAAACCCTGATCTCGAATCCTAATCCAGAACCCTAATTCCAGACCATGATCCAAAACCGTGATCCTGAATCCTGATCCAAAACCCTGATCTCAAATCCTGATCCAGAACCCTAATTCCAGACCATGATCCAAAACCCTGATCCCAAACCCTGATCCAGAACCCTAATTCCAGACCATGGTCCCAAACCCTGATCCCAAATCCTGATCCTAAAACCTGATCCCAGACCATGATCCCAAACCCTGATCCCAAATCCTGATCCCAAATCCTGATCCTAAAACTTGATCCCAGACCATGATCCCAAACCCTGATCCTGAATCCTGATTCCGGAAACCTGATCCAGAACCCTAATTCCAAACTGTGATTCCTGATCCTAATCCCGTACTCTTATCCTAGGACCTGATCCCAAATGCTGATCCTAAATACACTCATGGCTAATAGATTCTCTCATGATCATTGATCACCTGTTCAATCAGAACAGACAAATATTTAGCATTTTTGTTCTGGCACAAAACCTGCAACTTCTGGACCGACGCACAATCCCAGGAACTCTGCCCGGCATGTTGTATCAAGGTGAGAGGCTGCCGCAGGGGGCTGATCTGTGTCAGACTTTTGTGAACACCACTAAGAACTGTAAAGACATTAGGATTTAAGTAACTGTGTTATCTCTGAGGTGCCATCTCATTCCAGAAGGTCCTTCTGGAGAGAAGATCAGAGGAAGGCATTGCCAGTGGGAGTCCCCTGATCTCTATGAGAGGAAATAATTACAGTATGTAAATGGAGGCGGCTGCATTTGCTCCTTCTATTTGTTCTTAGCAGCTCTGCGCAGTGATTGTGCTTCGCTGTTCCTCTCTGTAGCAGCCTGCACAGACTCACTGAGCACAACAGGTGCTCTTATGGGCTAATTATTCTCCCCTCAGCAGTTGTTCAGAAGGGATACTGACTGTACTGCCTGATGAGCCACCATCAGCCACCAGAGGGATATCCTACATTCCTGTAAGTCAAATACTGTCATAGAAATATGGAACAGCAAGAGGGCAACTCTGAGAGTGGTGTCGGCCATTTCTGCCGGGGAAATACTACAACGATGTCTAAATATTTCTTCTTCCCAGCAAACACCTGAAAATACCAGCTGCCTGGCTGCTATGCTTATCCTCTGGTTTCAGTCCCTTCTGAGTCCCAGAGGTGCAGCAATCATGCAGACCAGTAATGTGGGTTGAGCTGGCTGCATTCCTGCTATGCAATGATGACTTGTGATGTGAGGAAGACAGAGACTGCCAGGACATTAGCATTTTCAGAGGCAGCCTGCAGGAGAAGGAGATTCGACATTTGGTAGTCCCCTCAGGTTTTTAGAAGTAGGTCAGCAATGGCAGCCTCTCCCCTGAGCACACCTTTCATTACTGTAGCACCTGCACATACCATGGCGCCTGTATCCAAGCCCTGTCCTCTTCTATGAGTGTGCAGCGCCCTCTGCTGGAGGTTCGCATTACTGACACTTTGCTGTTCAGTGGGTAAGATGACAGACCGTGCCAACTTTGCCTGGCCTTGGGCTAAATAGCATCTGAGCACAAGCTGCTCCCACATACTGTACATAACAAACCTGAAATCCTGGAGAGAAATGTGCGGGTGTGCAGGGCGAGGTCACGCCAGGACACCACCTGAGCTGGAATTCTGCAGGTAAGAATGTGCAGGTATGGCAAACGGGGCGATGTACTGCTGCATCACTCTACGCTGACCGCCAGGAATAAGGCTATCTATACCCAACCATCACCATGTTAGCCAGAAGTAGGGTTATCCGTATGCAACTGTCACCATCTCAGCTGAAATACAGTTATACCATACCCAACCATCACCATCCATACCCATCCATCACCATCCATCACCATCCATAGCCGACCATCACCATCCATACCCAACCATCACCATCCATACCCAACCATCACCATCCATACCCGACCATCACCATCCATACCCAACCATCACCATCCATACCCAACCATCACCATCCATACCTGACCATCACCATTCATACCCAACCATCACCATCCATACCCATCCATCACCATCCATCACCATCCATACCCGACCATCACCATCCATACCCAACCATCACCATCCATACCCGACCATCACCATCCATACCCAACCATCACCATCCATACCCAACCATCACCATCCATACCCGACCATCACCATCCATACCCAACCATCACCATCCATACCCAACCATCACCATCCATACCCGACCATCACCATTCATACCCAACCATCACCATCCATACCCGACCATCACCATCCATACCCGACCATCACCATCCATACCCGACCATCACCATCCATACCCAACCATCACCATCCATACCCAACCATCACCATCCATACCCAACCATCACTATTCATACCCAACCATCACCATCCATACCCGACCATCACCATCCAAACCCGACCATCACCATCCATACCCAACCATCACCATCCATACCCAACCATCACCATTCATACCCGACCATCACCATCCATACACAACCATCACCATCCATACCCAACCATCACCATTCATACCCGACCATCACCATTCATACCCAACCATCACCATGTTAGCCAGAAGTAGGGTTATCCGTATGCAACTGTCACCATCTCAGCTGAAATACAGTTATACCATACCCAACCATCACCATCCATACCCGACCATCACCATCCATACCCGACCATCACCATCCATACCCAACCATCACCATCCATACCCAACCATCACCATTCATACCCAACCATCACCATCCATACCCGACCATCACCATCCATCACCATTCATACCCAACCATCACCATTCATACCCGACCATCACCATTCATACCCGACCATCACTATCCATACCCAACCATCACCATTCATACCCAACCATCACCATCCATACCCGACCATCACCATCCATCACCATCCATCACCATCCATCACCATCCATCACCATCCATCACCATCCATCACCATCCATACCCATCCATCACCATCCATCACCATCCATACCCATCCATACCCATCCATCACCATCCATCACCATCCATCACCATCCATACCCAACCATCACCATCCATAACCAACCATCACCATCCATACCCAACCATCACCATCCATACCCAACCATCACCATCCATACCCAACCATCACCATCCATACCCGACCATCACCATCCACGACCATCACCATCCATACCCAACCATCACCATCTATACCCAACCATAACCATCCATATCTAACCGTCACCATCCATATCCAACCGTCACCATCCATACCCAACCGTCACCATCCATACCCAGCCATCACCATTTCAGCCAGGAATACAGTTATACCATACCCAACCATCACCATCCAAATCCAACCATCACCATCCATATCCAACCATCACATCCATACGCAACCATCACCATCCATACCCAACCATCACCAGCCATACCCAACCATCACCAGCCATACCCAACCATCACCAGCCATACCCAACCATCACCAGCCATACCCAACCATCACCATCCATATCCAACTATCACCATCCATATCCAACCATCACAATCCATACCCAACCATCACCATCTCAGCCAGGAATGCAGTTATACCATACCCAACCATTACCATCCATACCCAACCATCACCTTCTCAGCCATAAGTAGGGTAATCCATACCCAACCATCACCATCTTAGCCAGGAATACAGTTATTCATACCCAATCATCTCCATCCATACCCAACCATCACCATCTCAGCCAGAAGTAGGGTATTCCATACCCAACCATCATCATCCATACCCGACCATCACCATCCATACCCGACCATCACCATCCATACCCGACCATCACCATCCATACCCGACCATCACCATCCACGACCATCACCATCCATACCCAACCATCACCATCTATACCCAACCATCACCATCCATACCCAACCGTCACCATACATACCCATCCATCACCATCCATATCCATCCATCACCATCCATACCCGACCAGCACCATCCATACCCGACCAGCACCATCCATACCCGACCAGCACCATCCATACCCGACCATAACCATCCATACCCAACCATCACCATCCATATCCATCCATATCCATCCATCACCATCCATATCCATCCATCACCATCCATACCCAACCATCACCATCCATATCCATCCATCACCATCCATATCCAACCGTCACCATCCATACCCAACCATCACCATCCATATCCATCCATCACCATCAATATCCAACCATCACCATCCATACCCAACCATCACCATCTCAGCCAGGAATACAGTTATACCATACCCAACCATCACCATTCAAATCCAACCATCACATCCATACCCAGCCATAACCATCCATATCTAACCATCACATCCATACCCAACCATCACCATCCATATCCAACCGTCACCATCCATACCCAACCGTCACCATCCATACCCAGCCATCACCATTTCAGCCAGGAATACAGTTATACCATACCCAACCATCACCATCCAAATCCAACCATCACCATCTATACCCAACCATCACCATCCATATCCAACCATCACATCCAACCATCACATTCATACGCAACCATCACCATCCATACCCAACCATCACCATCCATACCCAACCATCACCATCCATACCCAACCATCACCATCTCAGCCAGGAATACAGTTATACCATACCCAACCATCACCATTCAAATCCAACCATCACATCCATACCCAGCCATAACCATCCATATCTAACCATCACATCCATACCCAACCATCACCATCCATATCCAACCGTCACCATCCATACCCAACCGTCACCATCCATACCCAGCCATCACCATTTCAGCCAGGAATACAGTTATACCATACCCAACCATCACCATCCAAATCCAACCATCACCATCCATACCCAACCATCACCATCCATATCCAACCATCACCATCCACATCCAACCATCACATTCATACGCAACCATCACCATCCATACCCAACCATAACCATCCATACCCAACCATAACCATCCATACCCAACTATCACCATCCATATCCAACCATCACCATCCATATCCAACCATCACCATCCATACCCAACCATCACCATCCATATCCAACCATCACAATCCATACCCAACCATCACCATCCATACCCAACCATCACAATCCATACCCAACCATCACCATCTCAGCCAGGAATGCAGTTATACCATACCCAACCATCACCATCCATACCCAACCATCACCTTTTCAGCCATAAGTAGGGTAATCCATACCCAACCATCACCATCTTAGCCAGAAATACAGTTATTCATACCCAATCATCTCCATCCATACCCAACCATCACCATCTCAGCCAGAAGTAGGGTATTCCATACCCAACCATCACCATCCATACCCAACCATCACCATCCATACCCAATCATCACCATCCATACCCGACCATCTCCATCCATACCCGACCATCTCCATCCATACCCGACCATCACCATCCATACCCGACCATCACCATCCATACCCGACCATCACCATCTATACCCAACCATCACCATCTATACCCAACCATCACCATCCATACCCGACCATCACCATCCACGACCATCACCATCCATACCCAATCATCACCATCCATACCCAATCATCACCATCCATACCCAACCATCACCATCCATACCCGACCATCACCATCTATACCCAACCATCACCATCTATACCCAACCATCACCATCCATACCCGACCATCACCATCCACGACCATCACCATCCACGACCATCACCATCCACGACCATCACCATCCACGACCATCACCATCCATACCCAACCATCACCATCTATACCCAACCATCACCATCTATACCCAACCATCACCATCCATACCCAACCATCACCATCCATACCCAACCATCACCATCCACGACCATCACCATACATACCCATCCATCACCATCCATATCCATCCATCACCATCCATACCCGACCATCACCATCCATACCCGACCATCACCATCCATATCCATCCATCACCATCCATATCCATCCATCACCATCCATACCCAACCATCACCATCCATATCCAACCGTCACCATCCATACCCAAGCATCACCATCTCAGCCAGGAATACAGTTATACCATACCCAACCATCACCATTCAAATCCAACCATCACATCCATACCCAGCCATAACCATCCATATCTAACCATCACATCCATACCCAACCATCACCATCCATATCCAACCGTCACCATCCATACCCAACCGTCACCATGTATACCCAGCCATCACCATTTCAGCCAGGAATACAGTTATACCATACCCAACCATCACCATCCATACCCAACCATCACCATCCATATCCAACCATCACATCCAACCATCACATTCATACGCAACCATCACCATCCATACCCAACCATCACCATCCATACCCAACCATAACCATCCATATCCAACCATCACCATCCATATCCAACCATCACCATCCATATCCAACCATCACAATCCATATCCAACCATCACAATCCATACCCAACCATCAACATCTCAGCCAGGAATGCAGTTATACCATACCCAACCATTACCATCCATACCCAACCATCACCTTCTCAGCCATAAGTAGGGTAATCCATACCCAACCATCGCCATCTTAGCCAGGAATACAGTTATTCATACCCAATCATCTCCATCCATACCCAACCATCACCATCTCAGCCAGAAGTAGGGTATTCCATACCCAACCATCACCATCCATACCCAACCATCACCATCTCAGTCAGAACTGGTAATCCATACCCAACCATCACCATCTCAGCCAGGAATACAGTTTTCCATACCCAACCATCCCCTTCCATACCCAACCATCACCATCTCAACCAGAAGTAGGGTAATCCATACCCAACCATCACCATCTCAGCCAGGAATAGTTATCCATACCCAACCATCACCATCCATACCCAACCATCACCATCTCAGCCAGAAGTTGGATAATCCATACCCAACCATCACCATCTTAGCCCGAAATACAGTTATCCATACCCAACCATCACCTTCCATACCCAACCATCACCATCTCAACCAGAAGTAGGGTAATCCATACCCAACCATCACCATCTCAGCCAGGAATACAGATATCCATACCCAACCATCACCATCCATACCCAATGTCAGGTCACCTTGAGGCGAGGTGACAGGTGCACACCGTAGGGATCAGGAGTGCACCGCAAGGTTGTGGACTCTATGGCTGACTGCTGCAGACGGGGGACAGATCCCACTGGGGTTAGAGCGTAAGATTCCCTGGGGCGCAGGTATTCACCAGCACCCCTGGTGGTGAGGATGGACTTGGCTGCAACTGGCTCCAGGTCGCGACCCCCAGGGTCCCCAGCTCACACCCAAAGTAGGCAACAGGAGGATAGGGATGGTGAGGGACAAAGCCAAGGTCGGGGCCACAAGCAGACAAGAATAGTCGGGGACACGCCAAAAGGTCAGGATCACAGGCAAACAGGGATAGTCAAAACATGCCAAAGTCGGTAACGGAAAAGAGTAGAAGAGCACACGGCAGGAAACAGGAAGCCAAACACACAAAGGAATACACAATGGTTGATCAGCACTGATGGCCTGCAGTGCACAGGTTAATATAGGGCTCCCTGATAGGGCCTGGGGTGGAGCCATGCTTAGAGGAGAGGTTATAAAAACCACCAGGTGGAAGTGGCTGGCCTCTTAGTCTGAAGCCATGAGGGAAGGTAAGCAAACACAGGAAGATCACTGCATAACCATAACAGTACCCTCCCTCTTACGAGGCCTCCCCCTCCCCCGCCTGGGTCCAGGCTTAAAGGGAAACTCCAGATGGAACCTCCTTAACAGACAGGGAGCAAAGATCTCAGATGCAGTGATCCAGGACCTCTCCTCAGGACCCAACCCTTTCCAAAGTACGAGGTACTGAAGAATGCCTTTACGGAGCCGGGAATCCAAAACTTGACCAACCTCGTATTTTAGATTATCCTCAGAGACCGAAACAAAGGTAGGGCGAGGACTTGAGGACTAAAGGCTTTTTAGGAATGGGTAAGGGCATGAGAAGATCAGGAGTCTGAGCAGGGTCCCCAACACCCTTAAAGATGAGCTGGACATCCATAACAGGACCACCAGACTGGGCAGAGGTCAGTGGATCCCTGAGGTCAGGTTGGTTAGAAGGTGACATGTCACAAGAGTCAAGCTGGATAGCTGCAACACAAACAGAATGCAGAGAACCCTGAGAAAAAGATTGAAAACCCCTCCTGGCCGAATGAGGTATTTTATCCAAAGGATGGATTGAGCCTCTTAAACGGGTTTGAACGGACATAGTAGCAGTAGGGTGAGGCCAGGTCACAGAAGGT
Source organism: Lithobates pipiens (assembly GCF_037356315.1). Lineage (NCBI taxonomy): Eukaryota > Metazoa > Chordata > Amphibia > Anura > Ranidae > Lithobates > Lithobates pipiens. The sequence goes on from NW_027507785.1 coordinate 335,131,387, forward strand.
CCTGAACAAGAAGCAGGAAGCTCATTGGGCATGGGCTGGACTGGCATAACTGGTGCAGAGGTCGACTGAATAGTATTGTCAGGTGTAGCGACCATCTCAATCGCATCACAGGGCATAGCGACTCTGGAACTTGCAGACAAGTTAGCCTGGCTGTGCATCCAAGGGAAATTAGGGACAGGCAAAGGTAAATGACCATGCAGACTGGAGTGAATGATCGACTCAGGTTCATAGGTGGGCCCCTCATCCAGAGTACCACATGACCCAGAGAGTGCATCAGTCCAACTATTGCAGGACGCGTCCCAGAGATCGCTATATACAGCGGGAAGAGCAGAAGATACTGGGATGGTGGTAACAGGAAATATCTCCTTTGGGGTACCCTTGAGTAGGCAGGAAGAGGAACAGGAGGAACCCCAAGCCAGGATCTGTCCAGCAGACCAGTCGACATGTGGAGAATGGAGCCATAACCAAGGAAGACCTAATATGATAGGAGATGAAGCCTTAGGTAAGACAAGGAAGGATATCCACTCCTGGTGGAGTGTCCCTACTGACATCTTGACAGGAAGAGTCTGGAAGCGGATAGGGCCCCCTGGGAGAACAGTGCCATCAATCGCCAAGACCACCAATGGCGTTGTAAGGGGCAAAAGGGTAAGTCTCATGGAGGATGCAGTTTCCCAATCCATGAAATTGGCAGCGGCTCCGGAGACCAGATGATGCTGAGACCGAACGAGAGGAAGCACCGACATGAAGCAACACAGAAAGGAGAAGACGAGAAGGTGAAGGTGATATTTCAGGGTCTAATACTCCACCTTCCAGATGTATTAGCCCTGAGCGTTTTTCCGGACGAAGAGAACAAGTATCACGGAAATGACCTTTGGCCCCACAATAGAGGCATAGGCCCAGAGTTCTGCACCTAGCACGTTCTTCGGGAGATAACTTTGTCCAGCCCAACTGCATAGGTTCCTCGGTAGGCAGGGGGCGCTCCTCGGATCGAAGAGAAGGGACTGGGGGCTCAGGCTGCCTAAAGAACGGGGAGTGCTGGCGTCTTTTTTCCAGGGCCCTCTCCTGAAAGCGAATATCGATCTGGTTACACAAGGTGATGACACTGTCCAGATCTGCAGGAAGGGATCTTCCCGCTAATTCATCCTTCACTCTATCAGAGAGGCCATGTAAAAAGGTTGCAACTAGGGCCTCATTATTCCAGCTCAATTCAGCTGGGAGGATACGGAACTGAAGAGCATACTGTCCCACAGACGCGGACTCTTGGCGGAGATGTAAAAGAGCGCTAGCCGCTGAGGAGACACGACCCGGTTCCTCCAAGATATTCCAAAAAAGTTACAAGAAATCAGACAGGCTAGAAACCACTGGATCATTCAGTTCCCACAGAGGAGCGGCCCAAGCTAGCGCCTCGCCGGACAGGAGGGATATGATATATGCGACTTTTGCCCGATCGGACAGGAAGTTTTGGGGCTGAAGTTCAAAATGAATTGTGCACTGGCTAAGGAACCCCCTGCAAGCCTTGGAGTCCCCAGAGAAACGGGACGGAGCTGGTACTTGTAATGAATGTGTGGCTGCGACTGATGCGATAGGTGCAGCGGCAGATAGCGGTTGAGGTTGTTGAACCGGGGGGGCCTAATGAGGCCTGAACCTGTTCTACACGGGACGCCAAATCCTGAAGGAATCACATCACCTGGGTCTGATGCGATTCTTGGGTCTCAAATCGCCGAACTAAGCTCTGCAATGAATCATCTGCAGGAAGCGGCACGTCAGCCGGGTCCATGACTGATCAAGCTGTCAGGTCACCTTGAGGCGAGGTGACAGATGCACACCGTAGGGATCCGGAGTGCACCGCAAGGTTGTGGACCCTACGGCTGACTGCTTCAGACGGGGGACAGATCCCACTGGGGTTAGAGTGTAAGATTCCCCGGGGCGCGGAGTCTAAGAGCCAGCAGGTGTTCACCAGAGCCTCTAGTGGTGAGGATGGACTTGGCTGCAACTGGCTCCAGGTCGCGACCCCCAGGGTCCCCCAGCTCACACCCACAGTAGGCAACAGGAGGATAGGGATGGTGAGGGACAAAGCAAAGGTCGGGACCACAAGCAGACAAGAATAGTCGGGGACACGCCAAAAGGTCAGGATCACAGGTAAACAGGGATAGTCAAAACACGCCAAAGTCGGTAACGGAAAACAGTAGCAGAGCACACGGCAGGAAACAGGAAGCCAAACACACAAAGGAATACACAATGGTTGATCAGCACTGATGGCCTGCAGTGCACAGGATAATATAGGGCTCCCTGATAGGGCCTGGGGTGGAGCCATGCTTAGAGGAGAGGTTATAAAAACCACCAGGTGGAAGTGGCTGACCTCTTAGTCTGAAGACATGAGGGGAGGTAAGCAAACACAGGAAGATCACTGCATAACCATGACACCCAACCATCACCATCTCAGCCAGGAAGACTCCTATCTATACCCAGCTGTCACCATCTCAGCCAAAAGTAGGGTAATCCATACCCAACCCAAGTAAATTGCTTAATAATTCCAATATTATACAGAGTCTTCACGTGTCAATGCGTTTTGCCAAGATATAGCTTCATCAGGACGCATGAACACAATACAGCGATCCTCTATGGAGAGATAGTAATGCGTAAAATATATCCATACATATAATAGTACAGTGCATTACTTTGTATGGGAGGGTGCCGGACTCATATGTTTCTATGTTTTTTGTTTTTTTTTCCAAGCCACATGATCAAAGCCTGAGGCTCCAATTGGCTTGAAAAAGGTTGGGCTTGGGGCGCAGAGCACTGCAGCCCAAACCCACCTACTTGTGACACTAGCGAATCAATATTTGCTTTTGTCTTCTGGCTTTTCCTTCCGGCCAATCAGGACAGGAGGCAGATCGGGCTGGGAGACTAGGAGGAGAAGCCAAGGAAGCCACGGAGGGGCTGAGTGCAGATCTGGGGGGTGGTGGGTTGTTTGCTGCCCCGTTTAGCACCAGCCGCACCAGGTGCCATGTTGTACTTCCAGTGACCAGTATGAGAGAGTGAGAGCGATAACACCGCATTTAACACACCTGCTCCCCATTCACACCTGAGACCTTGTAACACTAACGAGTCACATGACACCGGGGAGGGAAAATGGCCAGGGATGTCTCAGGGCCGACAGTCTGTGTTACAGAGCACAGCCCCGCCCAGCCCCTCCCTCCTCCACATGAATGGCTGGCAGAGGCTGGACCTGCTCTCTCTTTCCCCGCCCACACTCCGGCCAGCCTGTGTGCTGTCTGTGAAGAGGATGTGTGGGGGCGGGAAAGTTAAATCTGACCAGTCGGCTGGAATACGTTGAGGCTCCTGGGAGGCGGGGAAAGACCAAGTAAGTGAACGTCTCCTCCCTCCCCCCCCCCCCCCCCCCCTGCAGCTAAAGAGTTCTTTTCCTAGCAGCCTGTGACACTACCTTGCTTGCCCTCCTAGGTGGTATGATTTGGGCTCACACTGGCATGCTGCGGTTTGGCTGCAGTGCTGGTGTCCTGCCAGTCTTCCTGCATGTTACCCCCGGTCCCATAGAGGCTGCACATTTTTCTGCATGTTCTGAAAGTGCACAAAACGTCCTGCATGCTGCATGTTTGGTGCACTTCAAGAAAATGCAGCAAAAATGTGCAACCTAAAAGAAGTCTGAGGGACTGGGCTATGGAAAACTGCCAGTACACCCGTGTGAGCCCAAAGGCTGGTATTCACTTGCAGCAGGCACTGCCACTCCACTGAAAAGTGACAGAGAAGGTGATATTACATTTCCTCCCTGCCTGTTTTAACCCCCTAAATGCCAGTGTCAAGCGGTCTCTCTACCTCTCTCTGTGCACAGGCAGTGCCAAGTGGCCCCTCTCTGTGGAGGCAGTGCCAAGTGGCCTCTCTCTGTGCAGGCAGTGCCAAGTTGCCTCTCTCTGTCTCTTTGCAGGCAGTGCCAAGTGGCCTCTCTCTGTGCAGGCAGTGCCAAGTGGCCTCTCTCTGTCTCTGTGCAGGCAGTGCCAAGTGGCCTCCCTCAGTGGAGGCAGTGCCAAGTGGCCTCTCTCTGTCTCTGTGCAGGCAGTGCCAAGTGGCCTCTCTCTGTCTCTGTGCAGGCAGTGCCAAGTGGCCTCTCTCTGTGCAGGCAGTGCCAAGTGGCCTCTCTCTGTCTCTGTGCAGGCAGTGCCAAGTGGCCTCTCTCTGTGCAGGCAGTGCCAAGTGGCCTCCCTCAGTGGAGGCAGTGCCAAGTGGCCTCTCTCTGTGCAGGCAGTGCCAAGTGGCCTCTCTCTGTGCAGGCAGTGCCAAGTGGCCTCTCTCTGTGCAGGCAGTGCCAAGTGGCCTCTCTCTGTGCAGGCAGTGCCAAGTGGCCTCTCTCTGTCTCTGTGCAGGCAGTGCCAAGTGGCCTCTCTCTGTGGAGGCAGTGTCAAGTGGCCTCTCTCTGTCTCTGTGCAGGCAGTGCCAAGTGGCCTCTCTCTGTGCAGGCAGTGCCAAGTGGCCTCTCTCTGTGGAGGCAGTGCCAAGTGGCCTCTCTCTGTGCAGGCAGTGCCAAGTGGCCTCTCTCTGTGCAGGCAGTGCCAAGTGGCCTCTCTCTGTCTCTGTGCAGGCAGTGCCAAGTGGCCTCTCTCTGTGGAGGCAGTGTCAAGTGGCCTCTCTCTGTCTCTGTGCAGGCAGTGCCAAGTGGCCTCTCTCTGTGCAGGCAGTGCCAAGTGGCCTCTCTCTGTGCAGGCAGTGCCAAGTGGCCTCTCTCTGTCTCTATGCAGGCAGTGCCAAGTGGCCTCTCTCTGTCTCTATGCAGGCAGTGCCAAGTGGCCTCTCTCTGTGCAGGCAGTGCCAAGTGGCCTCTCTCCGTGGAGGCAGTGCCAAGTGGCCTCTCTCCATCTCTGTGCAGGCAGTGCCAAGTGGCCTCTCTCTGTGCAGGCTGTGCCAAGTGGCCTCTCTCTGTGCAGGCAGTGCCAAGTGGCCTCTCTCTGTCTCTATGCAGGCAGTGCCAAGTGGCCTCTCTCTGTCTCTGTGCAGGCAGTGCCAAGTGGCCTTTCTCTGTCTCTGTGCAGGCAGTGCCAAGTGGCCTCTCTCTGTGGAGGCAGTGCCAAGTGGCCTCTCTCTGTGGAGGCAGTGCCAAGTGGCCTCTCTCTGTCTCTCTCTCTCTGTGCAGGCAGTGTCAAGTATTCTCTCTCTCTGGGGCAATATATAGCAGTCTCTCTGTCTGTCTCTCTCTCTCTCTCTCTCTGTGCGGGGAATGTGGTATGGATGGATGGTGAGCTGCTTCAGTGGTTCAATGGGCCACTTGACTGGACTTGCCCCCCAGGCCTAAGGCTGCCAGCCCTCCCCTGTCTAGGGGTTCACAGGGTTGATACCCAAAAACTTGAATGCTGACACCAATAAAGTCCTTTTGAAAGGTTTTATATTGCAGTACTAACATCCAATAACACAGTCTCTCTTAGGGAACAGAGGACACGGGTGAAGAACTCAGGCACCTTGAACTGCAGGTCTAGCAAAGTCTCTAATACCACCCAGAGAGTAGCCACTCGCAGCTGGGCACTTCAAGGCTGAACAGATCTCTAGCCAGAGATCATGGCAGTCAGCACGTTGACCCAAAACTTGAAACAATCCTATGAACGTGAACAGGAACCCTTTTCCTCAGTACCTGGAATGTTCTCTGTCTCCTCAATGGTACTGGAAAAGTGTGAATTCGTCAATGTCCCTCCCAACTCAGTATCCAGGCACATCCCAGGATGCCACTTGCCGGCCCGCCTCCGAAGAGCCCTTACCCGGTCACTTCCACGAGCTGTGGTGCCCCTCCAAGCCGAGAGCGCACCCGGACACCTTGAATCCTCCCTCAGTTACTGCGCCTCGGACCAGCCGATCCGAGACTCGGGAACAGACGGATCCCTACCCCAGACCAGGCGGGTCTATTGGGGGCAACTAACAGGATTATGTTGCGGGATGCCGAACACCCTGTGACCGGGACCCCTCACGGGGCTACCCCAGTCCTGGAACCAGAACAGACCACACGGGGCTCACAAACTCCTCTCCTAAACACATGACCCACACATCTTGAGTACCCCTTCCCAGACTCCCCAGCGGGGCCCGGCACTCCCACTGATTGGTTCTGAGAAGGCCGATACTCAAAACGTCCAACCAGGCCTGGTTCTGGCCTGTCATGTGCCCCTCACTGTACACATGACCAGGCAGAACTTCCAACACAGCCCGGCCAGACTGATGTCAAGGCCCAACCTACGTAATCAACCCTCAGAACCCCAATACTGCTCTGAGGCAAAAACTACATTTACATGCGTGTGACACTTTGTCCAAAATGTCATCCGCTACATTTACATTGTAGACAAGTGTCATTTCTTCATTGTTGTCACATGAAAAGGGGTGTACTTATTTATGTGAGATACTGTACATTATCAGACCTATACATTGAGTGATGGTGCTGCTTACAGGGAAGGGCCCCCCTTATACCCTATAGACAGATGATTGTATGGTGTATGCTGATTCCCTGTATATTGGAAGTGATTTCCTCTGTAATAATGCGGCAGGGTGTGGTGCAGAAACGAGCAATAATGTATACTTGATTGGTGTCTGTTGTATAATCATCAGGTACATCATGTAAAACCAGTTCTCCCCCCCCCCCCCCGATGACGGGGCCCATGAGGCACAGCGGGCACACAGGTGGCACAGGTGAGCTGGCACCCCCCCCCCTCTCCCCCCGGGGCCCATCAGCTGAGTCACACGGAGGGGATTTTCTTGCGGTTACATTTTATCTCACCGAGACCGAAAACATGAAAGAAAAACAATTAAATGCGAGTATCACATCCCTGACGAGGAGGAGGAGGAGGAGGAGGAGGGCGACCGCGGCACTCACCATCCATCCATCCATCGAGAAAATTCATTTGGACACAAAATTCCAGATTTTGCCAAAACAAAAACTCAGTTCCATTTATTGAACTTCTTCGTTTTGTTAAAAATTTGTTTTTAAAAAATAAAAGTTTAAAAATATTCGTATTGGTGTTTTTGTAACTGTATATTGGATGGTTATTTTTGGAGGATACCCTCTTCCCGTACATGTTCCACTGCGCCAGGGGCAGCCACACCCCTCGTCCCCCCTCCCCCAGCGCTGCTTGCTAAGTTCCTGCTGCTACAGCCGCTGTAGGAGCTATAGCAGCAGAAACTCACTACAAGAGTAGTGACAGCAATTTGAGCAGGGGAAAGGGGGGGGGATTTGTGCTAGGAGGGTGGATTTGGGGGGATTGATGCTGGGAGAGGGGTACAATTGCCCCCATCCCTGTACATTGCACACTCACATTGGTCCCTACCCTCAAGGAGCCCACAATCCAAGGTCCCCCTTCATATACTGGGGCCAATTTTGGACAGAAGCCAATTAACCTCCCTGCATGTCTTTGGAGTGTGGGAGGAAACCGGAGTATCTGGAGGAAACCCACACAGGCAAACTCATGCAAACTCCAGGCAGGTAGTGTTGTGGTTGGGATTTGAACCAGCAACCCTTTTTACTGCTAGGTGAGAGTGCCGCCCACTACACCACTGTGCCGCCCACTACACCACTGTGCCGCCCACTACACCACTGTGCCGCCTAGGTTGTTTTAGGAGGGGGGTTTGTGCTATGAGGGTGGATTTTGGAGGGATTTATGCTGGGAGAGGGGATGATTGGGGGGGGGGGGGGGGGTTATTGTTCCTGGGAGGGGGAAGTGGGGGTGGATTTGTGCTAAGAGGGGAGAAATTTTAGGGGATAGGAGTTGTGTTGAGAGGGCGGGGGCTTTGTGTTAAGAGGGTGTTAAGAGGGTGGATTTCGGGGGGGGGGGGGGGATTTATGCTGGGAGAGGGCGTGATTTGTCCTGGGAGGAGGAAGTGGGGGGGTGGATTTGTGCTAGGAGGGGGGATTTGGGGTGGGGGGGTGATGCTGGGAGGGGGGATTGAGGCTGGATTTGTACTAAGAGGGAAATGGGGGGGGGCTGAATTTGAACTCGTAGGGGGGGTATGAGAGGGGGGGGCAAATATTTGTGCTAAGAGGGGGGATTTGTGCTTGGTAGAGGGGACATTTCTGCATTTTTTCCTCCAATTTCCCCTCCTATTTATTCTGGGAGGGGGAAGTAGGGGTGGATTCATGCTACGAAGGGGAGAATGTAGGGGACAGGGGTTGTGCTAGGAGGGGGATTTGTGCTAAGAGGGTGGATTTGGAGGGGACTGATGCTGGGAGAGGGGATGATTTGTCCTGGGAGGAGGAAGTGGGGGTGGATTTTTGCTAAGAGGGGGGAATTGGGGGGTTGATGCTGGGGGGGGGGGTTATTGTTCCTGGGAGGGGGAATTGTTATACATTACACACTCCCCACCCCTGTACTCTGTACATTACACACTGTTGGTCACTGTTACACTACCATTTGTGACTTTTTGGGATATAAGGATTGTGCTACGTTTCTGTGTGTGCTGCCTAATTAATTTCCTGTACCCCCCCCCCCCAATACTGCCACTGAGGCAAAAAATGAAGGGAAATCCACCTGGGGACACTGATTAGGGGGACAACTGTCTAGAAGGAGACTTCCCTGACTTTGGTGGGATTTCATCTCACTTCCTGTTGTGTCTCTGGGACAGGAAGTGAAAAGGAAAACATCTCCAGTGGGACACTGACAGCAAAAAGAAAAATGACCAGGCAGGGGATTTAACCCTTCACTACTCTATACAAAACCAAAAAAAATATGTTTTTTGCTATACTTACACTTTATATGTGTGGATGTCCACATCCTGGGACTTGTGTGGATGGTTCTTAGGAAACTATAAATATAGAATAAAGGAAGTGAGAGACACCCGTGTACAAAGGTCCAGAGCAATATTTTATTCCGTTGTAAAGTCCTTCTACTTTAGGGCTGAATAAGTTCAGAAGAATGAAGTCCAGACCAGAACATCGGAAGCTAATTTACTGCTGATAGTCCAATCAGAAGCCTTGTGTCTCGCTTCAGTTTGGCAGCTTTTTATTGCTGTGTCCACAATGGGGAGATTCACCTTCTCCAAACATTCTGGTCTCTGCCAAGACCCCTGCCTGGACCTGACTACTCTTCTGCCTGCTGCCTGTGAAGACCCCTGCCTGGACCTGACTACTCTTCTGCCTGCTGCCTGTGAAGACCCCTGCCTGGACCTGACTACTCTTCTGCCTGCTGTCTGTGAAGACCCCTGCCTGGACCTGACTACTCTTCTACCTGCTGCCTGCTAAGACCCCTGCCTGGACCTGACTACTCTTCTGCCTGCTGTCTGTGAAGACCCCTGCCTGGACCTGACTACTCTTCTACCTGCTGCCTGCTAAGACCCCTGCCTGGACCTGACTACTCCTCTGCCTGCTGCCTGTGAAGACCCCTGCCTGGACCTGACTACTCTTCTGCCTGCTGCCTGTGAAGACCCCTGCCTGGACCTGACTACTCTTCTGCCTGCTGCCTGTGAAGACCCCTGCCTGGACCTGACTACTCTTCTGTCTGCTGTCTGTGGAGACCCCTGCCTGGACCTGACTACTCTTCTGCCTGCTGTCTGTGAAGACCCCTGCCTGGACCTGACTACTCTTCTACCTGCTGCCTGCTAAGGCCCCTGCCTGGACCTGACTACTCTTCTGCCTGCTGTCTGTGGAGACCCCTGCCTGGACCTGACTACTCTTCTGCCTGCTGTCTGTGAAGACCCCTGCCTGGACCTGACTACTCTTCTACCTGCTGCCTGCTAAGACCCCTGCCTGGACCTGACTACTCCTCTGCCTGCTGCCTGTGAAGACCCCTGCCTGGACCTGACTACTCTTCTGCCTGCTGCCTGTGAAGACCCCTGCCTGGACCTGACTACTCTTCTGCCTGCTGCCTGTGGAGACCCCTGCCTGGACCTGACTACTCTTCTGCCTGCTGTCTGTGAAGACCCCTGCCTGGACCTGACTACTCTTCTGCCTGCTGCCTTTGAAGACCCCTGCCTGGACCTGACTACTCTTCTGCCTGCTGCCTGTGAAGACCCATGCCTGGACCTGACTACTCTTCTGCCTGCTGCCTGTGAAGACCCCTGCCTGGACCTGACTACTCTTCTGCCTGCTGCCTGTGAAGACCCCTGCCTGGACCTGACTACTCTTCTGCCTGCTGTCTGTGAAGACCCCTGCCTGGACCTGACTACTCTTCTGCCTGCTGCCTGTGAAGACCCCTGCCTGGACCTGACTACTCTTCTACCTGCTGCCTGCTAAGACCCCTGCCTGGACCTGACTACTCCTCTGCCTGCTGCCTGTGAAGACCCCTGCCTGGACCTGACTACTCTTCTGCCTGCTGCCTGTGAAGACCCCTGCCTGGACCTGACTACTCTTCTGCCTGCTGCCTGTGGAGACCCCTGCCTGGACCTGACTACTCTTCTGCCTGCTGTCTGTGAAGACCCCTGCCTGGACCTGACTACTCTTCTGCCTGCTGCCTTTGAAGACCCCTGCCTGGACCTGACTACTCTTCTGCCTGCTGCCTGTGAAGACCCATGCCTGGACCTGACTACTCTTCTGCCTGCTGCCTGTGAAGACCCCTGCCTGGACCTGACTACTCTTCTACCTGCTGCCTGTGAAGACCCCTGCCTGAGCCTGACTACTCTTCTGCCTGCTGTCTGTGAAGACCCCTGCCTGGACCTGACTACTCTTCTGCCTGCTGCCTGTGAAGACCCCTGCCTGGACCTGACTACTCTTCTACCTGCTGCCTGCTAAGACCCCTGCCTGGACCTGACTACTCTTCTGCCTGCTGCCTGTGAAGACCTCTGCCTGGACCTGACTACTCTTCTGCCTGCTGCCTGTGAAGACCCCTGCCTGGACCTGACTACTCTTCTGCCTGCTATCTGTGGAGACCCCTGCCTGGACCTGACTACTCTTCTGCCTGCTGTCTGTGAAGACCCCTGCCTGGACCTGACTACTCTTCTGCCTGCTGTCTGTGAAGACCCCTGCCTGGACCTGACTACTCTTCTACCTGCTGCCTGCTAAGACCCCTGCCTGGACCTGACTACTCTTCTGCCTGCTGTCTGTGGAGACCCCTGCCTGGACCTGACTACTCTTCTGCCTGCTGTCTGTGGAGACCCCTGCCTGGACCTGACTACTCTTCTGCCTGCTGTCTGTGAAGACCCCTGCCTGGACCTGACTACTCTTCTACCTGCTGCCTGCTAAGACCCCTGGCTGGACCTGACTACTCTTCTGCCTGCTGCCTGTGAAGACCCCTGCCTGGACCTGACTACTCTTCTGCCTGCTGCCTGTGAAGACCCCTGCCTGGACCTGACTACTCTTCTGCCTGCGGAGACCCCTGCCTGGACCTGACTACTCTTCTGCCTGCTGTCTGTGAAGACCCCTGCCTGGACCTGACTACTCTTCTGCCTGCTGCCTTTGAAGACCCCTGCCTGGACCTGACTACTCTTCTGCCTGCTGCCTGTGAAGACCCATGCCTGGACCTGACTACTCGTCTGCCTGCTGCCTGTGAAGACCCCTGCCTGGACCTGACTACTCTTCTGCCTGGTGCCTGTGAAGACCCCTGCCTGAACTTGACTACTCTTCTACCTGCTGCCTGTGAAGACCCCTACCTGGACCTGACTACTCTTCTGCCTGCTGCCTGTGAAGACCCCTGCCTGGACCTGACTACTCTTCTGCCTGCTGCCTTTGAAGACCCCTGCCTGGACCTGACTACTCTTCTGCCTGCTGACTGTGAAGACCCCTGCCTGGACCTGACTACTCTTCTGCCTGCTGCCTGTGGAGACCCCTGCCTGGACCTGACTACTCTTCTGCCCGCTGTCTGTGATGACCCCTGCCTGGACCTGACTACTCTTCTGCCTGCTGTCTGTGGAGACCCCTGCCTGGACCTGACTACTCTTCTGCCTGCTGTCTGTGGAGACCCCTGCCTGGACCTGACTACTCTTCTGCCTGCTGCCTGTGAAGACCCCTGCCTGGACCTGACTACTCTTCTGCCTGCTGCCTGTGAAGACCCCTGCCTGGACCTGACTACTTTTCTGCCCGCTGCCTGTGAAGACCCCTGCCTGGACCTGACTACTCTTCTGCCCGCTGCCTGTGAAGACCCCTGCCTGGACCTGACTACTCTTCTGCCCGCTGCCTGTGAAGACCCCTGCCTGGACCTGACTACTCTTCTGCCTGTGAAGACCCCTGCCTGGACCTGACTACTCTTCTTCCTTCTGCCTGTGAAGACCCCTGCCTGGACCTGACTACTCTTCTGCCTTCTGTCTGTGAAGACCCCTGCCTGGACCTGACTACTCTTCTGCCTGCTGTCTGTGAAGACCCCTGCCTAGACCTGACTACTCTTCTGCCTTCTGTCTGTGGAGACCCCTGCCTGGACCTGACTACTCTTCTGCCTGCTGCCTGTGAAGACCCCTGCCTGGACCTGACTACTCTTCTGCATGCTGCCTGTGAAGACCCCTGCCTGGACCTGACTACTCTTCTGCCTGCTGCCTGTGGAGACCCCTGCCTGGACCTGACTACTCTTCTGCCTGCTGCCTGTGAAGACCCCTGCCTGGACCTGACTACTCTTCTGCATGCTGCCTGTGAAGACCCCTGCCTGGACCTGACTACTCTTCTGCCTGTGAAGACCCCTGCCTGGACCTGACTACTCTTCTGCCTGCTGCCTGTGGAGACCCCTGCCTGGACCTGACTACTCTTCTGCCTGCTGTCTGTGAAGACCCCTGCCTTGACCTGACTACTCTTCTGCCTGCTGTCTGTGGAGACCCCAGCCTGGACCTGACTACTCCTCTGCCTGCTGTCTGTGGAGACCCCTGCCTGGACCTGACTACTCTTCTGCCTGCTGTCTGTGGAGACCCCTGCCTGGACCAGACTACTCTTCTGCCTGCTGCCTGTGAAGACCCCTGCCTGGACCTGACTACTCTTTTGCCTGCTGTCTGTGAAGACCCCTGCCTGGACTTGACTACTCTTCTGCCTGCTGCCTGTGAAGACCCCTGCCTGGACCTAACTACTCTTTTGTCTGCCGCCTTCCAAGACCCCAGCCTGAACAAGAATACTTTTCTTCCTGCTGCCTGTGGAGACCCCCACCTGGACCTAAATACTCTTCGGTCTTCTGCCTTCCAAGACCCCTGCCTCAATCTGACTACTCTTCTACCTTCTGCCTGCTAAGACCCCTGCCTGTACCTAAATACTCTTCTGTCTGCTGCCTTCCAAGACCCCTTCCTGGACCTGACTACTCTTCTGCCTGCTAAGACCCCTGCCTGGACCTGACTACTCTTCTACCTTCTGCCTGCTTAAACCCCTGCCTGGACCTAAATATTCTGTCTGCTGCCTTCCAAGACCCCTGCCTGGACCTGACTACTCTTCTACCTTCTGCCTGCTAAGACCCCTGCCTGGACCTGACTACTCTTCTACCTTCTGTCTGCTAACACCCCTGCCTGGACCTAAATACTCTTCTGTCTGCTGCCTTCCAAGACCCCTGCCTGGACCTGACTACTCTTCTACCTTCTGCCTGCTAAGACCCCTGCCTGGACCTGACTACTCTTCTACCTTCTGCCTGCTAAGACCCCTGCCTGGACCTGGCAACTCTTCTGCCTACTGCCTCTGGAAACCCCCGTCTGGACCTGACTACTCTTCTGCCTGCTGTGTGCCAAGACCCCTGCCTGAACAAGACTACTTTTCTGCCTGCTGCCTGTGGAGACCCCCACCTGGACCTAAATACTCTTCGGTCTTCTGCCTTCCAAGACCCCTGCCTGGATCTGACTACTCTTCTGCCTGCTAAGACCCCTGCCTGGACCTAAATAATCTTCTGTCTGCTGCCTTCCAAGACCCCTTCCTGGACGTGACTACTCTTCTGCCTGCCAAGACCCCTGCCTGGACCTGACTACTCTTCTGCCTGCCAAGACCCCTGCCTGGACCTGACTACTCTTCTACCTTCTGCCTGCTAAGACCCCTGCCTGGACCTAAATACTCTTCTGTCTGCTGCCTTCCAAGACTCCTTCCTGGACCTGACTACTCTTCTACCTTCTGCCTGCTAAGACCCCTGCCTGGACCTGGCAACTCTTCTGCCTACTGTCTCTGGAAACCCCCGTCTGGACCTGACTACTCTTCTGCCTGCTGTGTGCCGAGACCCCTGCCTGGACATGGCTACGTTTCTGCATACCACGTCGGTGACAATTGGCAGTGAAGGAAACCAGGACCACAAGGTTCTCTGGCCCATCTCCACCATCATGTGTTCTCAGACCCCTGCACCTCTGGTGAGCGCCCGCATCACCTGCCAGGGCAGCACTATAAGGCAAGGAAATAGAACATGATAAAAGGGGGGGGGGGGGGAATAAGACTGGCATGCGAAGTTTATAACTATGGAAAAATGTAAAATCTCCCGAAGAGAATTTAATATTATAACTCTACAAATGAACTGAGTAATAAAATTAAAGCATAATAAAAATGATCTCTCAGACATGAAATGAATACAATGTAACAATACAATGTAATAATAAAATGTAATAATACAATGTAATAATAAAATGTAATAATACAATGTAATAATAAAATGTAATAATACAATGTAATAATAAAATGTAACAATACAATGTAATAATAAAATGTAATAATACAATGTAACAATACAATGTAATAATAAAATGTAATAATACAATGTAACAATACAATGTAATAATACAATGTAATAATACAATGTAACAATACAATGTAATAATACAATGTAATAATAAAATGTAATAATACAATGTAATAATAAAATGTAATAATACAATGTAATAATAAAATGTAATAATACAATGTAATAATAAAATGTAACAATACAATGTAATAATAAAATGTAATAATACAATGTAACAATACAATGTAATAATAAAATGTAATAATACAATGTAACAATACAATGTAATAATACAATGTAATAATAAAATGTAATAATACAATGTAATAATAAAATGTAATAATACAATGTAATAATAAAATGTATCATGGAGCATCTATAATACAATGAGGGCTGAATTATCATAACTAGAGCACAACCAATCCCTTCCTCGGAGCGATCGTCCCGATTCTTGAACGGAAGGATCACATTTGTTTGGCGGGTCCATCTCAGCTGCAGCTTTTGTAGATCAGCCCCAGAAGTAGCTGTGGGGTACAGGCTGCCCTGGGAACCCCCCCAACACAGACAATGGGGGTATCAGATCTGGGCAGACCTGAGTGCCGAGGAAGAACATGGGTCACGTGTCATGGCAGGACCCTATACCGTGGCCACGTTTGTTGTATGACAGCAAAGCATGATGTTAGATGTTTAGACAACACTGAGGAACATGAAGACATAACAAATCCTTCTCATCAGAAATTCATAATTATGTGGGGCGCAGGCTGGAACCTGTTCATGTCTGATCCAAATATAAGACGCAGATACCCCCACTAATAACACCCCCCCCCCCCATCTCACCAATCATCCCATCCCCCGACAATCACATAACATACACCTACCCAATCCCGTTACCTGGAATCCTCCTCTGATCTGCACACCGTGTCCATTACAGCGGTGGTCCTCAACCTGGTCCTCAACAACCCCCAACAGGCCATGTTTTCCGAATTTCCCATAGATAAAATAGCCGTCCAAAATACCAAACCATTGACTCTGATTTAAAGCACCTGAGCAAGAAAAAGGAAAACCTGCAAACATGGCCTGTTGGGGGTACTTGAGGACAGAGCTGAGAACCGCCGAATTACAGCAACCTGGGGGGAGGGGAAAATGTTCATTTTGTAATAAAAGTTGTATCTATGTAACCCCTGAGGCCGCGTACACACGGGCGGACTGTTCGCCCAACCTTGTCCGCTGAACAGTGTTTGGGCGGACAGTCCGCCCGTGTGTGGGCCTGTCCGCTGTACTTTCGAAATGAGCGGACTGTTCCCGCTCGGAAAGTCCGCCCATTTCGAGCGCGTGTACAGGTAGGCGGGGCCCGCGAAGGAGACATCGCGGGCTCCGCCGCCTGGAATGGGCTTAAAGGGGAACCCCAACGCCGAAAAAAATCGGCGTGGGGGTTCCCCCAAAGTCCACACCAGACCCTTGTCCGAGCACGCTACCCGGCCGGCCAGGAAAGGGGGGCGAGCGAGCGCGCCCCCCCTCCTGAGCCGTACCAGGCCGCGTGCCCTCAACATGGGGGGGTGCCTTGGGGAAGGGGGGGCCGCGCGGCCCCCCCACCCCAAAGCACCTTGTCCCCATGTTGATGAGGACAAGGGCCTCTTCCCGACAACCCTGGCCGTTGGTTGTCGGGGTCTGCGGGCGGGGGGCTTATCGGAATCCGGGAGCCCCCTTTAAGAAGGGGGCCCCCGGATACCGGCCCCCCACCCTATGTGAATGAGTATGGGGTACAATGTACCCCTACCCATTCACCTGTGAAATAAAGTACAAAAAAAAACACAACACAGGGAAAAAATATTTTATTGCACAGCTCCGGGGGGTCTTCCGTCTTCGGGGGTCTTCTCGCCGGACTCCTCCGCTATCTGTGTGTAGCTCTTTTACTAGCGGAGGAGTCCGGCTTTCTTCCTCCCCGCCGCCGGCCTCTTCTCCCGACTTCGGGGGTCTTGTCCCCCTCTTCGGTTCTTCTGCCGGGCCACCGCGCCTTCTTGTAGCTCTTTTGCAGGCGGTGGCCCGGTCTTCTGTCGCCGCTGCCTTCCGTTTTTCTGTCGCCGCCTTCGGTTCTTCTGCCGGGCCACCGCGCCTTCTTGTAGCTCTTTTACAGGCGGTGGCCCGGTCTTCTGTCGCCGCTGTCGTCGCCGCCGCCTTCCGTTCTTCTTCTTCTTCTTGTTCTTCTTCTTCTTCTCCTGGAGATGTTGACTCGACGAGCTCTCCGGCCGGAATGCCAGAGCCGCGCTGTGCGGTCACTTATATAGTGACAATGGGGCGGTGTCACATGGTATATGTCACATGGGTTGGTCACATGGGTTGATGTCACATGGGGACTATGACATCGTAAGGGGGCGGGGTCACCATGTGACCAACCCATGTGACATATACCATGTGACACCGCCCCATTGTCACTATATAAGTGACCGCACAGCGCGGCTCTGGCATTCCGGCCGGAGAGCTCGTCGAGTCAACATCTCCAGGGGAAGAAGAAGAAGAACAAGAAGAAGAACAAGAACGGAAGGCGGCGGCGGCGGCGACGACAGCGGCGACAGAAGACCGGGCCACCGCCTGTAAAAGAGCTACAAGAAGGCGCGGTGGCCCGGCAGAAGAACCGAAGGCGGCGACAGAAGAACGGAAGGCAGCGGCGACAGAAGACCGGGCCACCGCCTGCAAAAGAGCTACAAGAAGGCGCGGTGGCCCGGCAGAAGAACCGAAGAGGGGGACAAGACCCCCGAAGTCGGGAGAAGAGGCCGGCGGCGGGGAGGAAGAAAGCCGGACTCCTCCGCTAGTAAAAGAGCTACACACAGATAGCGGAGGAGTCCGGCGAGAAGACCCCCGAAGACGGAAGACCCCCGGAGCTGTGCAATAAAATATTTTTTCCCTGTGTTGTGTTTTTTTTTGTACTTTATTTCACAGGTGAATGGGTAGGGGTACATTGTACCCCATACTCATTCACATAGGGTGGGGGGCCGGTATCCGGGGGCCCCCTTCTTAAAGGGGGCTCCCGGATTCCGATAAGCCCCCCGCCCGCAGACCCCGACAACCAACGGCCAGGGTTGTCGGGAAGAGGCCCTTGTCCTCATCAACATGGGGACAAGGTGCTTTGGGGTGGGGGGGCCGCGCGGCCCCCCCTTCCCCAAGGCACCCCCCCATGTTGAGGGCACGCGGCCTGGTACGGCTCAGGAGGGGGGGCGCGCTCGCTCGCCCCCCTTTCCTGGCCGGCCGGGTAGCGTGCTCGGACAAGGGTCTGGTGTGGACTTTGGGGGAACCCCCACGCCGATTTTTTTCGGCGTTGGGGTTCCCCTTTAAGCCCATTCCAGGCGGCGGAGCCCGCGACGTCTCCTTCGCGGGCCCCGCCTACCTGTACACGCGCTCGAAATGGGCGGATTTGCCTCCTCCTTACGTGGGCGAGTCCGTTCATTTCAAAAGTTGAGCGAACTGTTTGGCAAACAGTTTGCTGAAACAGTCCGCTCGTGTGTGGGCAAGTCCGCTCATGCAAATTTTGAGCGGACTGTTTGCCGAAACTGTTTGACGAACAAGGTTGGGCAAACAGTCCGCGCGTGTGTACGCGGCCTTAGTAATACTCGTCAGCCCTCCCTAATTAACTCCTCCTTTTCCTTTTCCCCTTGGCTATTCTTTTCTGCTATTGTTTAATTTTATATTTTATCATTTAACTTAAAGTGGGGTGCCCCCTAAAAAAAAATTTATTTTTAAAGTCAGCAGCTACAAATACTGCAGCTGTTGACTTTTATTAATTGGACACTTTCCTGTGCCAGGGTCCAGCGATGCGGGGGAACGAAGCCCCCCCTCCTTCCCCGGCATTCTTACTGTGGGCACCACACAGCCGGGCATCCACTTACTTCTTACTGTGTGGCTTCAATGCCGGGCACCCACTGCGCATGCGCGAGCGGCGCAGGGCACCCTGATATGCCGCACAGTCACCTGGGACACGTGACAGCTCCCAGATGACTGTGCGGCGCGAGGGGAAGTGATGTCACCAGCCCGGGCATTGAAGAAGGCAGACTATGAGGGACCCCCTAGCAACAGGCATTTAGAGGTGAGTAAAAAAAAAAATTTCTAATTATTTTTTTTTTATGAATTTTGAGCTATTTTTTTTTTTTGGTGGCCACACCACTTTAAACCATATTATTTCTCTAATTTTATTGGTTCATTTCTGTGGCTAAAATAATATAAAATAAAATAAAAAACGTATGCGCCTATCCAAATATGTACAAGAAATGTCATTTTAGTGTCATTATAAATTGGAAAATTATAGAATAAAAAATATAATAGTTCTTCTCCTGGGACAATAACATGGGTCAGATTATTAAAAAAAATGTGTGTTTGGGGGGATGGGGGCAAGTCCAATTTTTTTTTGTCTTTTAATGGGGGGGGGACCCCACTGTATGGGTGCAATTAACAACAGGTTAGGACTTGGTTTTAAAAAAACTAAACTACCATAAATGCACCCCTCCCCGAAACGCACAAACACAATAAATACAAAAAAAAAGCAAATTTCACCTAAGCAGCTCAAAAAGTGTAACAGATCTCTGATCACACAAAATGCCATTTAGCAGAGTGCACTGCACACTATTCACCACAGGGTGGCAGCAGAACACCTCTAATAAATCCCCATTTCTGGGCTCCTTTCCACCAGGATGCATGCAGAGCATGTTGTAGACTTACATTAGGTGACCAGCTTTGCAAAATATATGGGAACGCCCTACTGGCCACACCCACAAAATCACACCCCAAATATTTCCAATTTTTTTTTTTTTTTTTTTACACGTAGGCCAAATACTATTTAAACATTAATACCCATAAGGGTAACCTGCCTGGCTGTATAGCTAAAAAGAAAAAATAGTGCAACACCATTGGGGTTGATTTACTAAAGGCAAATAGACGGTGCATGTTGCAAGTGCAGTGCTGCTCCAGAGCTTAGTAAATCAGGTGAGGCCTCACTTTGCAAAAAAAAAAAAAATACCCAATCACATGCAAGAAAAAAAAAAAAACATTTTGGCTTGCACATGATTGGATGATGGAAGTCAGCAAAGCTCCACCTCTTTTACTAAGCTTATGAAAGACCCGAGGGGCTCGGTGAGAGATTCTAGAAAGAAGTGCTGCAGAGCATGTAACGCGCCATGGCGACTGATGGGTATGACGAGGCTGCGCCTAACAGTGGGAGGGGCTTACATAGGAAGCCCCTCCCAAATAGAACTTGTGGCCACTCCCAGTTCACATACAGCGGATAGGGCCGCCGCCTTTTCTTCAAGTCAAACCCAAACACTTTAGCGGCGCACAGCAATCTTTTTTTTGTAGTATAAACTATACATATATTTTGCTATTAACCACTTGCTTACCGGCCACTTAAACCCCCCTCAGTCCCAGACCAATTTTCAGCTTTCAGCGCTGATGCACTTTGAATGACAATTACGCGGTCATACAACACTGTACTCAAATGACATTTTTATCTTTTTTTTCCCACAAATAGAGCTTTCTTTTGGTGGTATTTAGTTACAGCTCGGAGTTTTATTTTTTGCTAAACAAACAAAAAAAGATGCAAAAAAAAAAAATCATGTTTTAATAGTTTGTTATAAAATTTTGCAAACGGGTCATTTTTCTCCTTCATTGAAGTGCGCTGATGAGGCGGCACTGATAGGCTGCATTGGTGGGCACTGATGGCTGCATTGGTGGGCACTGATAGGCTGCATTGGTGGGCACTGATAGGCTGCATTGGTGGGCACTGATAGGCTGCACTGGTGGGCACTGATAGGCATAGTTAAGGCGGCACTGATGGGCAAAGATAGGCACAGATAAGATGGCACGGATGGGTGGCACTAAGGGGCACTGATAGGTACCACTGATAGATGGGACTGATGGGCACTGATAGGAGGCTCTGATAGGTGGCACTGCTGGGCACTGATGGGCGGCACTGATGGGCACTGGTAGATGACACTGATGGGCACGGATATGTGGCACTGGGGTGCAGCACCGTTGTTGAGGCAGATTGTGGGTGGTACTGTGGGCACTGCTGGGTGGCACTATGGGCACTGCTGGGTGGCACTGACGGGGGGCACTTATTTTTTAATGAGGTGGCACTGGCAGGGGGCAGGTGGGCACTGGCAGGGCTGGTCGTGATCGGGACTGATGATCGGCTCTTTTTTTTCTCCTCGTGCTGTCAGGCTCCGTTGTATCACATGATCAGCTGTCATTGGCTGACAGCTGATCACGTGATAAGGGGTCGGGATCGACCCCTTGCTCGGATCAGTGATCAGGCGAGTCTCATAGACTCGCCGATCACAGAGCGCGCCGCTCGCGCACGGGACGACGTCAATAGACGTCGTCCCGGCAAAGGAGGTCCGCGCTGTAGCCGTCATTCGGGTATAGCGCGGGTCTCAAGTGGTTAAATAATATTTCTAATCATATGAAGGTAATAACAAGAGTTCTCCTCTACATCAGAGTCCGCAGAGTTCTCCTCTACATCAGAGTCCGCAGAGTTCTCCTCTACATCAGAGTCCGCAGAGTTCTCCTCTACATCAGAGTCCGCAGAGTTCCCCTTTACATCTGAACTCGCAGAGTTCCCTTTCACTGTAAGGTGGGATTCTCCAGACTCTGATGTGAGGGAGATCTCTGGGGACTCTAACATAAGGGATGCTCTGGGAACCCTCATCTAAGGGGGAACACTGAGAACTCTGATGTACAGAGAGGACTCTGATTGAAGGGGGAACACTGCGAACTCTGATCTAAAGGGGAACTCTGATGTAAGGGGTGCTCTGAGAACCCTGATTTACCTTAGTGTACTCAGAGGTAGGAGAGAGAAGGGGGAGACTTCAGTCACAGAGACGGATGGTGAGCTCACTCACCCCTTGGCAGTCAGAACCTCTCATCCAGATGTATCTGAGGCTGCTGGACTTCACATTTTCAGCCCCCACTTTCCTTTTCTAAGGAGTGGACACAGAGGGGTAAGGCCAGGAGGGAGAGGAGCAGATCAAACCCTCTCTCCTCTCCCGCCTGTGTGTGTGTTGGGGGGGGGGGGGGATTTTTAGTGTTGGCTTTGGGCAGCATGAAAGAGAGTGTAGCAGATACACTCAATTTAGACAACTGCAGCCAGCAACCCTGCTGGGAAGCCATAGTCCAGTCTGGATAATGTGTCCGGGTTTCAGGCAGTCTGAAACCTGGATGCATGATTCCAAACCTGAACTGTCCGGGTGAATCCTGGACAGGTGGCAACCCTAACAGCGGGGAAAATAACGATCATCTCCCCTGCAGATGGTGGAAGTTTTGCCCACTTACATAGAAATGAAGGGTCTATGATTTCTATCAGAGGTGTATTTTATATGATGGAGACAGAATATCAACCAAAAATCCAGAAAAATCACACATGATACAAATGTAATAAATGGAGTAAAATAAGTATTTGACCCCCTCCCTACCAACAATACTCCTCCCCCCACAGACTGGCTCCAGTAGGTGCTCATGTGGTGCACAGATCAGTCCTGTCAATGTAAGAAGGTTCTCCTAACGACAACTCGTTATGTGTATATAAGACTCCCGTCCACAGAATCTCTTCCCTCCAATCCTCACCATCATGGGGAAGAGCAAAGATCTGTCAGAGGAGGTCGGGGAGAAGATTGGAGACCTGCACAAGGCTGGAATGGGCTACAAGACCATCAGCAAGAAGCTTGGTGAGAGGAGACGAGTGTTGGAGAGATTACCGTATATACTCGAGTATAAGCCGAGATTTTCAGCCTCTTTTTTGAGGCTGAAAGTGCCCCCCTCGGCTTATACTCGAGTCACCGCTGTCTGCCCGCTCGATCAGCGTGTCGAGCAGACAGACAGCGGCCATTCTATTCAAAAGCCGCACCTCCGGCTCCGCCTTCGCCTGTGATAGGCGGAACACTGAATTTCCCAGCAGCCTGTGTTCCGCCTATCACGGGCATCGTCTCATCCTCGTACTACGGACGAGGATGAGACGACGTCCGTGATAGGCGGAACACAGGCTGCTGGGAAATTCAGTGTTCCGCCTATCACAGGCGAAGGCGGCGGCGCAGCTTTTGAACTTTACAATGGCCGCCGACGAAGAGGGCACGGGACGGCACGACACGGGACGGATGCAAGGAGGCAAGGCACGGGACGGAGGCTCGGGACAAAGGTAGGCTGGACACACACACACACACACACACACACACACACACACACACACACACACACATGGATGGAGACACACACACACAGGGATGGATGGATGGATGGATGGACACACACACACACAGGGATGGATGGACGGACACACAGGGATGGACGGACACACAGGGATGGACGGACACACAGGGATGGACGGACACACAGGGATGGACGGACACACACACAGGGATGGATGGACGGACACACAGGGATGGACGGACACACAGGGATGGACGGACACACAGGGATGGACGGACACACACACAGGGATGGACAGGCATGTCTCACCCTCGGCTTATACACGAGTCAATAAGTTTGCCAGTTTTTTTGGGGGTAAATTGGGGGCCTCGGCTTATATTCGGGTCGGCCTATACTCGAGTATATACGGTATTCACAAATGGAAGAAATACAAATTAACCATCAATTGTCCTCAGTCTGGAGCTCCATGGAAGATTTCTCCTCATGGGGTGAGGATGGTCATGAGAAAAGTGAGGGATCCGCCCAGAACTACATGGGAGGAGCTTGTGAAGGATCTCAAGGCAGTTGGGACCACAGTCACCGACAAACCATTGGTGACACAATACATCGCCATGGATTGAAATCCTGCAGCCCCCGCAAGGTCCCCCTCAGGAAGACACATGTACAGGTCCCCCTCCTCAGGAAGACACATGTACAGGTCCCCCTCCTCAGGAAGACACATGTACAGATCCTCCTCCTCAGGAAGACACATGTACAGATCCTCCTCCTCAGGAAGACACATGTACAGATCCTCCTCCTCAGGAAGACACATGTACAGGTCCCTCTCCTCAGGGAGACACATGGACAGGTCCCCCTCCTCAGGAAGACAAATGTACAGGTCCCCCTCCTCAGGAAGACACATGGACAGGTCCCCCTCCTCAGGAAGACACATGTACAGATCCTCCTCCTCAGGAAGACACATGTACAGGTCCCCCTCCTCAGGGAGACACATGGACAGGTCCCCCTCCTCAGGAAGACAAATGTACAGGTCCCCCTCCTCAGGAAGACACATGGACAGGTCCCCCTCCTCAGGAAGACACATGTACAGGTCCCCCTCCTCAGGAAGACAAATGTACAGGTCCCCCTCCTCAGGGAGACACATGGACAGGTCCCCCTCCTCAGGAAGACAAATGTACAGGTCCCCCTCCTCAGGAAGACAAATGTACAGGTCCCCCTCCTCAGGAAGACAAATGTACAGGTCCCCCTCCTCAGGGAGACACATGTACAGATCCTCCTCCTCAGGAAGACACATGTACAGGTCCCCCTCCTCAGGGAGACACATGGACAGGTCCCCCTCCTCAGGAAGACAAATGTACAGGTCCCCCTCCTCAGGAAGACACATGTACAGGTCCCCCTCCTCAGGAAGACAAATGTACAGGTCCCCCTCCTCAGGAAGACACGTGTACAGGTCCCCCTCCTCAGGAAGACACATGTACAGGTCCCCCTCCTCAGGAAGACACGTGTACAGGTCCCCCTCCTCAGGAAGACACATGTACAGGTCCCCCTCCTCAGGAAGACACATGTACAGATCCTCCTCCTCAGGAAGACACATGTACAGGTCCCCCTCCTCAGGAAGACACATGTACAGATCCTCCTCCTCAGGAAGACACATGTACAGATCCTCCTCCTCAGGAAGACACATGTACAGGTCCCCCTCCTCAGGGAGACACATGGACAGGTCCTCCTCCTCAGGAAGACACATGTACAGGTCCCCCTCCTCAGGAAGACACATGTACAGGTCCCCCTCCTCAGGAAGACACATGTACAGATCCTCCTCCTCAGGAAGACACATGTACAGATCCTCCTCCTCAGGAAGACACATGTACAGGTCCCCCTCCTCAGGGAGACACATGGACAGGTCCCCCTCCTCAGGAAGACAAATGTACAGGTCCCCCTCCTCAGGAAGACACATGGACAGGTCCCCCTCCTCAGGAAGACACATGTACAGGTCCCCCTCCTCAGGAAGACAAATGTACAGGTCCCCCTCCTCAGGGAGACACATGGACAGGTCCCCCTCCTCAGGAAGACAAATGTACAGGTCCCCCTCCTCAGGAAGACACATGGACAGGTCCCCCTCCTCAGGAAGACAAATGTACAGGTCCCCCTCCTCAGGAAGACAAATGTACAGGTCCCCCTCCTCAGGGAGACACATGTACAGATCCTCCTCCTCAGGAAGACACATGTACAGGTCCCCCTCCTCAGGGAGACACATGGACAGGTCCCCCTCCTCAGGAAGACAAATGTACAGGTCCCCCTCCTCAGGAAGACACATGTACAGGTCCCCCTCCTCAGGAAGACAAATGTACAGGTCCCCCTCCTCAGGAAGACACGTGTACAGGTCCCCCTCCTCAGGAAGACACATGTACAGGTCCCCCTCCTCAGGAAGACACGTGTACAGGTCCCCCTCCTCAGGAAGACACATGTACAGGTCCCCCTCCTCAGGAAGACACATGTACAGATCCTCCTCCTCAGGAAGACACATGTACAGGTCCCCCTCCTCAGGAAGACACATGTACAGATCCTCCTCCTCAGGAAGACACATGTACAGATCCTCCTCCTCAGGAAGACACATGTACATGTCCCCCTCCTCAGGAAGACACATGTACAGATCCTCCTCCTCAGGAAGACACATGTACAGATCCTCCTCCTCAGGAAGACACATGTACAGATCCTCCTCCTCAGGAAGACACATGTACAGGTCCCCCTCCTCAGGAAGACACATGTACAGGTCCTCCTCCTCAGGAAGACACATGTACAGGTCCCCCTCCTCAGGAAGACACATGTACAGATCCTCCTCCTCAGGAAGACACATGTACAGGTCCCCCTCCTCAGGAAGACACATGTACAGGTCCCCCTCCTCAGGAAGACACATGTACAGGTCCTCCTCCTCAGGAAGACACATGTACAGGTCCCCCTCCTCAGGAAGACACATGTACAGGTCCCCCTCCTCAGGAAGACACATGTACAGGTCCCCCTCCTCAGGAAGACACATGTACAGGTCCCCCTCCTCGGGAAGACACATGTACAGGTCCTCCTCCTCTGGAAGACACATGTACAGGTCCCCCTCCTCAGGAAGACACATGTACAGGTCCCCCTCCTCAGGAAGACACATGTACAGGTCCCCCTCCTCGGGAAGACACATGTACAGGTCCTCCTCCTCTGGAAGACACATGTACAGGTCCCCCTCCTCAGGAAGACACATGTACAGGTCCTCCTCCTCTGGAAGACACATGTACAGGTCCCCCTCCTCAGGAAGACACATGTACAGGTCCCCCTCCTCAGGAAGACACATGTACAGGTCCCCCTCCTCAGGAAGACACATGTACAGGTCCCCCTCCTCGGGAAGACGCATGTACAGGTCCCCCTCCTCAGGAACACACATGTACAGGTCCCCCTCCTCGGGAAGACACATGTACAGGTCCCCCTCCTCAGGAACACACATGTACAGGTCCCCCTCCTCGGGAAGACACATGTACAGGTCCTCCTCCTCTGGAAGACACATGTACAGGTCCCCCTCCTCAGGAAGACACATGTACAGGTCCCCCTACTCAGGAACACACATGTACAGGTCCCCCTCCTCGGGAACACGCAAGTACAGGTCCCCCTCCTCAGGAAGACACATGTACAGGTCCCCCTCCTCAGGAAGACACATGCACAGGTCCCCCTCCTCCTCAGGAAGACACATGTACAGGTCCTCCCCCTCCTCAGGAAGACACATGTACAGGTCCCCCTCCTCAGGAAGACACATGTACAGGTCCCCCTCCTCAGGAAGACACATGCACAGGTCCCTCTCCTCAGGAAGACACATGTACAGGCCCTCCTCCTCAGGAAGACACATGTACAGGTCCCTCTCCTCAGGAAGACACATGTACAGGCCCCCCTCCTCAGGAAGAGACATGTACAGGTCCCCCTCCTCAGGAAGACACATGGACAGGCCCCCCTCCTCAGGAAGACACATGGACAGGTCCCCCTCCTCAGGAAGACACATGCACAGGTCCCTCTCCTCAGGAAGACACATGTACAGGCCCTCCTCCTCAGGAAGACACATGTACAGGTCCCTCTCCTCAGGAAGACACATGTACAGGCCCCCCTCCTCAGGAAGACACATGGACAGGCCCCCCTCCTCAGGAAGACACATGTACAGGTCCCCCTCCTCAGGAAGACACATGTACAGGTCCCCCTTCTCAGGAAGACACATGTACAGGCCCCCCTCCTTAGGAAGACACATGCACAGGTCCCCCTCTTCAGGAAGACACATGTACAGGTCCCCCTCCCCAGGAAGACACATGTACACGTCCCCCTCCTCAGGAAGACACATGTACAGGTCCCCCTCCTCAGGAAGACATATGGACAGGTCCTCCTCCTCAGGAAGACACATATACAGGTCCCCCTCCTCAGGAAGACACATGTACAGGTCCCCCTCCTCAGGAAGACACATGGACAGGTCCTCCTCCTCAGGAAGACACATATACAGGTCCCCCTCCTCAGGAAGACACATGGACAAATCCTCCTCCTCAGGAAGACACATGTACAGGTCCCCTCCTCAGGAAGACACATGTACAGATCCTCCTCCTCAGGAAGACACATGTACAGATCCTCCTCCTCAGGAAGACACATGGACAGGTCCTCCTCCTCAGGAAGACACATGTACAGGTCCTCCTCCTCAGGAAGACACATGTACAGGTCCCCCTCCTCAGGAAGACACATGTACAGGTCCTCCTCCTCAGGAAGACACATGTACAGGTCCCCCTCCTCAGGAAGACACATGTACAGGTCCCCCTCCTCAGGAAGACACATGTACAGGTCCTCCTCCTCAGGAAGACACATGTACAGGTCCCCCTCCTCAGGAAGACACATGTACAGGTCCCCCTCCTCAGGAAGACACATGGACAGGCCCCCCTCCTCAGGAAGACACATGGACAGGTCCCCCTCCTCAGGAAGACACATGCACAGGTCCCTCTCCTCAGGAAGACACATGTACAGGTCCTCCTCCTCAGGAAGACACATGTACAGGTCCTCCTCCTCAGGAAGACACATGTACAGGTCCCCCTCCTCAGGAAGACACATGTACAGGTCCTCCTCCTCAGGAAGACACATGTACAGGTCCTCCTCCTCAGGAAGACACATGTACAGGTCCCCCTCCTCAGGAAGACACATGTACAGGTCCTCCTCCTCAGGAAGACACATGTACAGGTCCCCCTCCTCAGGAAGACACATGTACAGGTCCCCCTCCTCAGGAAGACACATGTACAGGTCCCCCTCCTCAGGAAGACACATGTACAGGTCTCCCTCCTCAGGAAGACACATGTACAGGTCCCCCTCTTCAGGAAGACACATGTACAGGTCCCCCTCCCAGGAAGACACATGTACACGTCCCCCTCTTCAGGAAGACACATGTACAGGTCCCCCTCCTCAGGAAGACATATGGACAGGTCCTCCTCCTCAGGAAGACACATATACAGGTCCCCCTCCTCAGGAAGACACATGTACAGGTTCCCCTCCTCAGGAAGACACATGGACAGGTCCTCCTCCTCAGGAAGACACATATACAGGTCCCCCTCCTCAGGAAGACACATGGACAGATCCTCCTCCTCAGGAAGACACATGTACAGGTCCTCCTCCTCAGGAAGACACATGTACAGATCCTCCTCCTCAGGAAGACACATGGACAGGTCCTCCTCAGGAAGACACATATACAGGTCCCCCTCCTCAGGAAGACACATGTACAGGTCCCCCTCCTCAGGAAGACACATGTACAGGTCCCCCTCCTCAGGAAGACACATGTACAGGTCCTCCTCCTCAGGAAGACACATGTACAGGTCCCCCTCCTCAGGAAGACACATGTACAGGTCCTCCTCCTCAGGAAGACACATGTACAGGTCCCCCTCCTCAGGAAGACACATGTACAGGTCCCCCTCCTCAGGAAGACACATGTACAGGTCCCCCTTCTCAGGAAGACACATGTACAGGCCCCCCTCCTTAGGAAGACACATGCACAGGTCCCCCTCTTCAGGAAGACACATGTACAGGTCCCCCTCCCCAGGAAGACACATGTACACGTCCCCCTCCTCAGGAAGACACATGTACAGGTCCCCCTCCTCAGGAAGACATATGGACAGGTCCTCCTTCTCAGGAAGACACATATACAGGTCCCCCTCCTCAGGAAGACACATGTACAGGTCCCCCTCCTCAGGAAGACACATGGACAGGTCCTCCTCCTCAGGAAGACACATATACAGGTCCCCTTCCTCAGGAAGACACATGGACAGATCCTCCTCCTCAGGAAGACACATGTACAGGTCCCCTCCTCAGGAAGACACATGTACAGATCCTCCTCCTCAGGAAGACACATGTACAGATCCTCCTCCTCAGGAAGACACATGTACAGGTCCCCCTCCTCAGGAAGACACATGTACAGGTCCTCCTCCTCAGGAAGACACATGTACAGGTCCTCCTCCTCAGGAAGACACATGTACAGGTCCCCCTCCTCAGGAAGACACATGTACAGGTCCTCCTCCTCAGGAAGACACATGTACAGGTCCCCCTCCTCAGGAAGACACATGTACAGGTCCCCCTCCTCAGGAAGACACATGTACAGGTCCCCCTCCTCAGGAAGACACATGTACAGGTCTCCCTCCTCAGGAAGACACATGTACAGGTCCCCCTCTTCAGGAAGACACATGTACAGGTCCCCCTCCCAGGAAGACACATGTACACGTCCCCCTCTTCAGGAAGACACATGTACAGGTCCCCCTCCTCAGGACGACATATGGACAGGTCCTCCTCCTCAGGAAGACACATATACAGGTCCCCCTCCTCAGGAAGACACATGTACAGGTTCCCCTCCTCAGGAAGACACATGGACAGGTCCTCCTCCTCAGGAAGACACATATACAGGTCCCCCTCCTCAGGAAGACACATGGACAGATCCTCCTCCTCAGGAAGACACATGTACAGGTCCTCCTCCTCAGGAAGACACATGTACAGATCCTCCTCCTCAGGAAGACACATGGACAGGTCCTCCTCAGGAAGACACATATACAGGTCCCCCTCCTCAGGAAGACACATGTACAGGTCCCCCTCCTCAGGAAGACACATGTACAGGTCCCCCTCCTCAGGAAGACACATGTACAGGTCCTCCTCCTCAGGAAGACACATGTACAGGTCCCCCTCCTCAGGAAGACACATGTACAGGTCCTCCTCCTCAGGAAGACACATGTACAGGTCCCCCTCCTCAGGAAGACACATGTACAGGTCCCCCTCCTCAGGAAGACACATGTACAGGTCCCCCTTCTCAGGAAGACACATGTACAGGCCCCCCTCCTTAGGAAGACACATGCACAGGTCCCCCTCTTCAGGAAGACACATGTACAGGTCCCCCTCCCCAGGAAGACACATGTACACGTCCCCCTCCTCAGGAAGACACATGTACAGGTCCCCCTCCTCAGGAAGACATATGGACAGGTCCTCCTTCTCAGGAAGACACATATACAGGTCCCCCTCCTCAGGAAGACACATGTACAGGTCCCCCTCCTCAGGAAGACACATGGACAGGTCCTCCTCCTCAGGAAGACACATATACAGGTCCCCTTCCTCAGGAAGACACATGGACAGATCCTCCTCCTCAGGAAGACACATGTACAGGTCCCCTCCTCAGGAAGACACATGTACAGATCCTCCTCCTCAGAAAGACACATGTACAGATCCTCCTCCTCAGGAAGACACATGGACAGGTCCTCCTCCTCAGGAAGACACATATACAGGTCCCCCTCCTCAGGAAGACACATGTACAGGTCCCCCTCCTCAGGAAGACACATGTACAGGTCCCCCTCCTCAGGAAGACACATGTACAGGCCCTCCTCCTCAGGAAGACACATGGACAGGTCCTCCTCCTCAGGAAGACACATGTACAGGTCCTCCTCCTCAGGAAGACACATGTACAGGTCCCCCTCCTCAGGAAGACACATGTACAGGTCGTCCTCCTCAGGAAGACACATGTACAGGTCCCCCTCCTCAGGAAGACACATGTACAGGTCCTCCTCCTCAGGAAGACACATGTACAGGTCCTCCTCCTCAGGAAGACACATGTACAGGTCCCCCTCCTCAGGAAGACACATGTACAGGTCCTCCTCCTCAGGAAGACACATGTACAGGTCCCCCTCCTCAGGAAGACACATGTACAGGTCCTCCTCCTCAGGAAGACACATGTACAGGTCCTCCTGCTCAGGAAGACACATGTACAGGTCCCCCTCCTCAGGAAGACACATGTACAGGTCCTCCTCCTCAGGAAGACACATGTACAGGTCCTCCTCCTCAGGAAGACACATGTACAGGTCCCCCTCCTCAGGAAGACACATGTACAGGTCCTCCTCCTCAGGAAGACACATGTACAGGTCCTCCTCCTCAGGAAGACACATGTACAGGTCCCCCTCCTCAGGAAGACACATGTACAGGTCCTCCTCCTCAGGAAGACACATGTACAGGTCCTCCTCCTCAGGAAGACACATGTACAGGTCCTCCTCCTCAGGAAGACACATGTACAGGTCCCCCTCCTCAGGAAGACACATGTACAGGTCCCCCTCCTCAGGAAGACCACTAATGAACATTCTCTGATTCAGAGAAGGATTGGGGAGAAAGTTCTGTGGTCAGATGAGACCAAAATTCAGCTCTTTGGCATTAACTCGACCCGCCATGTTAGAAGGAAGAAAAATGCTGACTATGACCCTGAACACCATCCCTACAGTCACACGGAGGTGGAAACATGATGATTTGGGGCTGTTTCTCTGATAAAGGTTCAGGCTGACTTTGCTGCATTTTACTTTATACACTTTAAGGGCGCCTCCATACCTGTGTGGTCCTATTTGGTGCAGTAATGCGTGTTCTGTCGCATGGCATGCAGCATGAATTGGGCCAACTCACCACAATCGCACCCAAAAGGCTGAAACACGCTTTTGCAAGCGGGACTATGGCAGTCATGTGCGTTGCGTGCGTTCTGTTGTATCAGTACTTTTTATTTTAGCACGCCGTTGCATTTACACCCTGTCCACACCACGGAGGTGCGGTGAGGTGAGCGGCTGGTGAGGGACTGGCTGGTATCAGAGCCAGATACACACAGGTCACATACGCCGCAATCGTTCGAGCGAGAGCGATAATTCTATCATCAGAAGTCCTCTGTAACTCTAAACTGGTAATCTGTAAAAATATTTAAAGCATCACCTATGGAGATTTTCTAAGTACTAGAAATTTGACGCCATTCCACAAGTGTGCGCAATTCTAGAATTTAAAACGTGGCATGTTAGGTATCTACTTTCTCGGTGTGACATCATCTTTCTTAGTATTGGGTTATCTTTAGTGGGGGGTTTTTTTTCTTTTCTTTTTTTTCATTAATGAATGCTTTTCCCCCCCCCCCCCCCCCCCGAAGAAAAACACATTTGAAAACTTGTGGTGCAAATACCGTGTGACATACAAAGTTAAAAACAACCACCATTTTATTCCCGAGGGTCTCTGCTAAAACATCATATATATATAATGTTTGGGGGTTCTGAGTAATTTTCTAGCAAAAAAAAAAGGATGATTTTTACGTGTAGGAGAGAAGTGTCAGAATTGGGCGGGGTGGGAAGGGGTTAATTACCAAGTAATATACAAATAATTATTATATATTGTTTTTAAGGTCGTTTACTATATTTTCAAAATCTGTAAGCAAGCCGGTGACGTAACGGATAAATTAGTAAAGATTGAAGTTATAACTTCCAACCAGCAATTTTATTTTTTAAAATAGATAAATGATCAATATATAACATAATAATTTATGATTTCTCTCGTACCTTTTCACCAGCAGAAGATTTAACTGTGTGAGAAAATCACGGGGGATTGTGGGTAAATCTTATACACATAAACACTTGTATTTCCTTGTAGATAAGAGGGCGGGGCTGGGAGAGAGCATTTGTCTTTTAGACACACCCCCTTCTATGACACTGCAGTGAGAGACAGTTTTTTTATTGGGCAGCTTAGACCAATAGTACTTTACCATTGGTCCAAGGCTCCAAGCTGTCCATTGAGCTCAGTGCCTCTGACAAGTAGTGAGGAGAGGCCCTGTGAGCTCATCCTCTCCGTCTGCTTCAATCAGAGTGTGCCGGCTTGTATTTATACTGGCCACTCTGTATGCAGCGTCTGACAGGCTGTACATGGAGCCCCGTATCTCCAGAACCATAGAGTCATAGGAGAGCCCCAATTTTGAACTAGTGATGGGGTGGGACTTCAGCTACATACCCCCCAAATTTTAAGACTCACACGGTCAGCAGTCTCAATTGCCAGCCTGAAAAGGGATCAGTGGTGGATCTCTTTTCAGATGGTGGCAGTGCGGTAGTTGCCAAGCATTCAGCTTGCTGACCGCCATCTCCTCAATGGCAGTTTTTTTGTTTGTTTTTTTTAACCGAAAAGGTGTTTTTTATATTGAAATACCGCACCGCAACCGCAAGCCCTTATTGTATGGCTCCCAACTGTCTCTGACTTGTAGGGATTGTCTCTGATTTGGAGGGCCTGTCCCTTATTTGGAGGGCCTGTCCCTGATTTGGAGGGCCTGTCCCTGATTTGTATGGACTGTGCCTGATTTGGAGGGACTGTCCCGGATTTGTAGGGATTGTCTCTGACTTAGAGGTATTGTCCCTGATTTTTAGGGAGTACACCTGATTTGGATGGACTGTCTCTGATTTGGAGAGACTTTTCCTTTATTTGGAGGGATTGTCTCTGATTTGAAACAAAGTCCTTCTGTCCCTCTTTCATCCTCATTGGTCCCTCAAATTGGTCTGATCTATACACCCCACCGATCATCCCTGACTGTTCCCTGTGTCCTCCCCTGTGCTCCCAAGGACCCCCACCGTGTCATCCTCCGCTCCCCCTTGTGTATTCCTCCGCTCCCCCCACATGTCCTCCTCTGCTCCCCCTCCGTGTCCCCCTCTGCTCCCCCTCCGTGTCCTCCTCTGCTCCCCCTCCGTGTCCTCCTCTACTCCCCCTCCGTGTCCCCCTCTGCTCCCCCTCCGTGTCCTCCTCCGCTCCCCCTCTGTGTCCTCCTCTGCTCCCCCTCCGTGTCCTCCTCTGCTCCCCCTCCGTGTCCTCCTCTGCTCCCCCTCCGTGTCCTCCTCTGCTCCCCCTCCGTGTCCTCCTCCGCTCCCCCTCAGTGTCCTCCTCCGTGTCTTCCTCCGCTCCCCCTCTGTGTCCTCCTCTGCTCCCCCTCCGTGTCCTCCTCTGCTCCCCCTCCGTGTCCTCCTCTTCTCCCCCTCCGTGTCCTCCTCTTCTCCCCCTCCGTGTCCTCCTCTGCTCCCCCTCCATGTCCTCCTCCGCTCCCCCTCTGCTCCTCCTCTGCTCCTCCTCTGTTTCCTCCTCTGCTCCCCCTCCGTGTCCTCCTCTGTTCCCCTCTGCTCCCCCTCTGTGTCCTCCTCTGTTCCCCCTCTGCTCCCCCTCCGTGTCCTCCTCTGTTCCCCCTCTGCTCCCCCTCTGTGTCCTCCTCTGCTCCTCCTCTGTTTTCTCCTCTGCTCCTCCTCTGTTTCCTCCTCTGCTCCCCCTCCGTGTCCTCCTATGTTCCCCCTCTGCTCCCCCTCCGTGTCCTCCTCTGTTCCCCCTCTGCTCCCCCTCTGTGTCCTCCTCTGCTCCTCCTCGGTTTCCTCCTCTGCTCCCCCTCTGTGTCCTCCTCTGCTCCTCCTCTGTTTCCTCCTCTGCTCCCCCTCTGTGTCCTCCTATGTTCCCCCTCTGCTCCCCCTCTGTGTCCTCCTCTGTTCCCCCTCTGCTCCCACTCCGTGTCCTCCTCTGTTCCCCCTCTGCTCCCCCTCTGTGTCCTCCTCCGCTCCCCCTCTGCTCCTCCTCTGTTTCCTCCTCTGCTCCCCCTCCGTGTCCTCCTCTGTTCCCCCTCTGCTCCCCCTCTGTGTCCTCTTCTGTTCCCCCTCTGCTCCCCCTCCGTGTCCTCCTCTGTTCCCCCTCTGCTCCCCCTCCGTGTCCTCCTCTGCTCCTTCTCCGCTCCCCCTCTGTACCCTCCTCTGCTCCCCCTCTGTGTCCTCCTCTGCTCCCCCTCTGTGTCCTCCTCTGCTCCCCCTCCGTGTCCTCCTCTGCTCCCCCTCCGTGTCCTCCTCTGCTCCCCCTCTGTTTCCTCCTCTGCTCCCCCTCCGTGTCCTCCTATGTTCCCCCTCTGCTCCCCCTCCGTGTCCTCCTCTGTTCCCCCTCTGCTCCCCCTCTGTGTCCTCCTCTGCTCCTCCTCTGTTTCCTCCTCTGCTCCCCCTCTGTGTCCTCCTCTGCTCCTCCTCTGTTTCCTCCTCTGCTCCCCCTCTGTGTCCTCCTATGTTCCCCCTCTGCTCCCCCTCTGTGTCCTCCTCTGTTCCCCCTCTGCTCCCCCTCCGTGTCCTCCTCTGTTCCCCCTCTGCTCCCCCTCTGTGTCCTCCTCCGCTCCCCCTCTGCTCCTCCTCTGTTTCCTCCTCTGCTCCCCCTCCGTGTCCTCCTCTGTTCACCCTCTGCTCCCCCTCTGTGTCCTCTTCTGTTCCCCCTCTGCTCCCCCTCCGTGTCCTCCTCTGTTCCCCCTCTGCTCCCCCTCCGTGTCCTCCTCTGCTCCTTCTCCGCTCCCCCTCTGTACCCTCCTCTGCTCCCCCTCTGTGTCCTCCTCTGCTCCCCCTCCGTGTCCTCCTCTGCTCCCCCTCCGTGTCCTCCTCTGCTCCCCCTCCGTGTCCTCCTCTGCTCCCCCTCTGTTTCCTCCTCTGCTCCCCCTCCTTGTCCTCCTATGTTCCCCCTCTGCTCCCCCTCCGTGTCCTCCTCTGTTCCCCCTCTGCTCCCCCTCTGTGTCCTCCTCTGCTCCTCCTCTGTTTCCTCCTCTGCTCCCCCTCTGTGTCCTCCTCTGCTCCTCCTCTGTTTCCTCCTCTGCTCCCCCTCTGTGTCCTCCTATGTTCCCCCTCTGCTCCCCCTCTGTGTCCTCCTCTGTTCCCCCTCTGCTCCCCCTCCGTGTCCTCCTCTGTTCCCCCTCTGCTCCCCCTCTGTGTCCTCCTCCGCTCCCCCTCTGCTCCTCCTCTGTTTCCTCCTCTGCTCCCCCTCTGTGTCCTCTTCTGTTCCCCCTCTGCTCCCCCTCCGTGTCCTCCTCTGTTCCCCCTCTGCTCCCCCTCCGTGTCCTCCTCTGTTCCCCCTCTGCTCCCCCTCTGTGTCCTCCTCTGCTCCTTCTCCGCTCCCCCTCTGTACCCTCCTCTGCTCCCCCTCTGTGTCCTCCTCTGCTCCCCCTCTGTGTCCTCCTCTGCTCCCCCTCCGTGTCCTCCTCTGCTCCCCCTCTGCTCCCCCTCCGTGTCCTCTTCTGCTCCCCCTCCGTGTCCTCCTCTGCTCCCCCTCCGTGTCCTCCTCTGCTCCCCCTCCGTGTCCTCCTCCACTCCCTCTCCGCTCCCCCTATGTGTCCTCCTCTGCTGCTTCTCCTCTTGAAAAAAAGGAAAATATAAAAAAAGGAAAGATTTTAATACATATCTAAAAGTAAAATTGTAAAAATAATAAAATATAAAAAATTACTGACACTGTAAACCCCCTCTCCCCCCTCCCCACCAAAAAGAAAAAAAGCATTGTAAAAAAAAAAAAATGTAAATTGTAAAAGAATATTAAAAAAATAATGAAAAAATTATATTGTTGAAAAAATAAAAAATAAAACAGTGCTGCATATTAGTGCCACTGTCACATGACATAAAAAAAAAAGTATCGGCGGCGAGTACTTGAAAAAAAAACGCATTGGTACTTGTATTCAGTCTTAAAAAATCTCTATTGGTGCAACTCTAGTTATTATTATATAGTTCTTTGCCGCTCTGTGAAGAAAAGCATTGCAGCCACAACATTATATACTACCCTTTCTAGCTGCCATTGCTAAGTTTGGGGGAGGGGTAAAAACGCAGGTCATCCACCTTTCCGCTCCCCTACCACAACACCAAAGGCATTGCAGTTCCAGTGTTCTGCCGAGAACTGTCCCCCCCCCATCGGATAGTGTCCGCCCCGTACTGCGCAGGCACAGCATTTGCGCAGTACGGAGGAGAAGGAGACGCCAAAAGTCTCCGAAGATGAACGTCGCCTGCGCACTTACCTTCTGCCCTGAGTCCGGGTTCAAGCCCCACCATGCAAGTGGACATACGGTAGATGATGTTAACAGCACTTAGTAAGACGGCCCCTCGCGGGCTCACATCGCTCGCCACGCTTCGGGCACGGGCGCGCTTCGCTCTGCAATTTTTTATTATGACTCTATGTCCACTTGGATGGTGTGGGGGTTGAACCTGGACTCAGTGCGCAGGCGCCGTTCATCTTCGGAAACCTTCGGCGTCTCCTTGTCCCCGGTACTGCGCAAGCGCACTACAGGGCGGACACTATCGCAAAGGGTCAATCCGGCCAGAATCAGAACAGAATTTTTTTTTCCCACAGCACAGCGTACAAAAAACATCAGTCGGAATGAGCGCCGGTCCCAGCGCATGGCGGGAAGACGGCCTAAAGCGTCCGCTGTCCCAGATTCCCCTTTTATTCTTCAACGTAAATCGCTGCTTAAGAAAATCACCGTAATCCTGCGATTGTCCAGCAGAGGGAGACATCTCATTGTATAATGTCAGCTCTATGAGTGGCGCTCAGCCACGACGGCGCAAAGATCGGCGCAAAGCCACGACGGTGCTGTCCACATATCCAGCAGGAGGCGGATATCGGTTTTGCCACAAAGAGAAATTGAATCTGCTATAAAATGTTAAAATATAAGTGTGCGTTCACGCGGCGTGTGCGTTTTCCGTGCATTCATTTCAATAGGCTGCGCAATGAACGTGCAAAAAACCCAATGGCAAAATTGCGCTGCACCAAAGCGCGAGGTTCGGCCCCCTCGAAAAATGCGTGCGTTAGCGGGTGTGTATGTGGGGGAGGGGAGGGGTCCATTAAGCATTATGCTATTAAGAATCTGCGCCTTTACAATTCGTTTTTTTTTTTTATTATTGTTTGTTGTGTATGAAAATGGATAAAATTCTACTCAAAAAAAAAAAAGAATCTGCTCCTTTTTGTGCGTGTCGGGAAAGTGCGTGATTTTGCGCACGTTTCCGACACCCACAAAGTGTGAGCAAAGCGTAATTCCCCCCCCCCCCATTCACATCCAGTGTTTGCAACACATGCGTTTTTCGCGTGACGCGCACAGCGCAGCCTATTCATTTCCATGGCCCGCCCTACACGCAACAAAGCAACGCACGTTTTTTTTCTGCCATGTTCATTTTTGCGCACATCTGATTCGCACATTTGGTGTTTTGGCCATTAACAAGGAACGCAAAAAAAAAAACATCTTTACCGTGATTTTCATAAACGCACGCAAAAAATTAGCAATTTTGAACGCGTTTACAAAATTGCGCAGGTGTGAATGGAGCCTGAAGAAGACGCAGGATCACAGCGCGCTACAAGTGCACGGAAAACCCGTCACCATTATAGCCCCGCAGCGAGGAGCAGTCGCCCTTCCCCCGAATCCCCGTCATCCGCCTCCTAAGGTCAGGAGGACTCTGATCAACGCATTCCCTTCTGTCTCCTGCGGGGGAAGGGGGGTGGCATTAGTTTTCTGCCCCCCCCCCACCCCTTCCCCGAATTATTGAGCACCACTGGAATAGATAAAATAAAACAGAATAAAAGAAAATAGAATAGAAATATTCTATTAAGTGGTGCTCAATATTTTTTTTGGGGGGGTCAGCAAGCTAATGCCACCACCACCCCCCCCCCCCCCCAAATATTGAGCACCACTGGACTAAAATAGAATAAACCAGAATATAAAATAAAGGAATAGAATAGTAAAAAAGAATAGTATAAAAGAAAATAGAATATAAATATTCTATTGAGTGGTGCCCAACATTTTGGGGAGGGGCAGCAAAAATTAATGCCACCCCCCCAAATATTGAGTACCACTGGAATAGAATAGAATAGAAAATAGAGGAAGAGAATAGAAAAAAAAGAATAGAATAAAAGAAAATAGGATAGAGAATAAAAGAATAGAATACAATAAAAAAAATTGAGGAATTGAATAGACTAAAACAGAATAGAATAGGAAGGAATAGAATAAAATAGAAATAAGAAAAATAGAATAGAAAATAAAAGACTAGAACAGAAAAGAAAATAGAAGGAAAAAATAATAATAGTGTAGAATAGAATAAAATAGAACGTATATAGCTGTCTTTTGAAATGTCAAAATTGGAATTTCAAATTGATTTAATAATAACAACAATGCGAAATTAATTCCAAAAATTAAACATTTTAACATAACAAACGAATCCGTTTCGGTTGCGCTCATCTCTACAAGTCACATGTCCAGATTTCCAACAAACGCAGAAAAATTAGAGATGAGAAATGAGAAAAATAAATAAAAAGGTATAAAGCGCACGTCAAACGTGTCTTGTGTCCCCCCCCCCCCCCCCCCGGACTGTAAGCCACGCCCCGCTCTCCGCTCTCCGCACACCTCGGCTGAGGAGAGGAGCTTTATTATTACAATGTATATAATACTACAATCACCAAATAGGGAGGGGGGACATTAGAGT